>NW_008687497.1:17262-61878 GCF_000695815.1 Acanthisitta chloris | reverse complement strand
GCCGTGCGGGCAGGGCTGGAGGAAAACTGTCGTGGCTGAGGAAAACCCTTCACTTCACGGGTTTTCATTGTGAGCCCCTGAGTGGGCACTTACCCCGTCCAGCCTGACCGTCGGCTTCCGAGAATGGGGCTTGGGGTGGTTTTTTTTTTGGTCTTTGAACAATGGTTTTTTTGGTATGATTTATTACTTGTAGTCACCATTTTGGGTCTCCTTGCTGGCTGCCTCAGGCACCAAAGTCTGCCCCTTCTTTTGGGGTTTTAAAAGGCTCTAAACCATCTTTTGTGTGTGACCAGTCCTCGGTGTAGACCCTGGATAAACGAATTTCTTTGCATAAACGTTCGGAAGAAAGACGTAGCAAACTGTCATTTAGGTTTCCCTCGCCCGTGACATGGCATCACTTGCCGAGCAGCGGAACAATGGGAAGTAGGGAGCAGGAGAAACGGGGGTTGTTCCTGTGGCAGGTCCTAAATTTTGAATCGCATCCATTGTTTCTCTGTCAGTTTCATCGCAGTGGTGCTCTGTGTGCTGTCAGTCAAGAGAGGTGTATTTCAAACCTCTGGGTATTGTTTTACTTTCAGTAAATGAAAAAAACTTTTAAAGCAGGCAGTGATCAGTGATGGCTGCTATACAATCTGGTCCTGTTTGCATCAGCTTTATTTCCAGAGAGAAATGCTTTAGCCGTTACCTACAGAACGGTGCTAATGGGACTGGGTGCACCTTGTCTTGCCTGTGTCCTAAACATGCTGATATTAATTGCAGCACGGTTACTTCAGCATGAATTTTGTTTGCTGCTGTGAGTCAAGTAACTACTCTTCAGCACAAATTTTACATTTGAATCCTTCAAACTGCTCACGGGAGAAATTCTTATCTTGCCTGACTTCTTTTTTTCTGGGAGAGCAAGAGGAAAAAACTGTTGTGTGATAAGCTATTGCCTCAAGTCTCCTTATGTGCAGGTAACAATTTTACCGGTGCAGCCAGTCCTGGTTTCTGTACCGATAAGGAGATCTGTAATAGGAAAAATAGATTGAGGTACTGGAAGATATGGCTACAGTTCTAACGTTCCTGTCAGGCTCTTTGTGGCTGTTCAGCATGTTGGACTGCAGCAACACGTAGGGAATTCAGCATGTGATGCTGCTGAAGCATATACTCACACATATTCTTGGTGAAATTATCAGTCTGCTCGATGTTTTTTAGGAGAGGGTGCTTAGAGTTACTGATGGTAGTGCCATTTTGAGAAATTTCAGGCAAAAATGGAGTTATTTGCTTTAAAAACGGATAGTTATTTAAGGTGGCTTTACAGTAGGATGAATATGATTTTGCATCCTCTCCCTTGCTGGTGAGGAGGGTGTTTGATTAGAGTTTTGGGGGAAAAAAAAAAAGAGGTGAGCAGTGTATGTTGTCTCTATTTTTTTTTTATGCCTTATTGTTCAGTTAGTGCCTCATTTCCCTTCCCTTTCCCTGATACTTCCCATTTGCCTTTCCGTTTCCTGAAAACTTTTTCTTCTAAATATGCTGTGTAACTGCCCATGGACAGTCACTAAGATATGTAAACCAGCTTGTAATATACTTCTACATATACGATCTTAAATTGTAAGGGTGGAATTAGGATTGGAGTTGAAGGTTCCATTTACATCCCTTTTCCAAAGGTAATCAATTAAGTTGAAGAAGCAAGCATTTAGTTTTCCCAAAGCCGTGGTAATATATGGATGGATGTTGCATCTTGCAGCGGGGAGTATCTGAAACAGAGCTCAGTGTTTGTGTTTTGTATGTGCAAGTATTGAAAAAATGTCCTTGCATGGTTTCAGCATTCCCCAAATGGTAAGTACTAATAGATCAATACCCCTCTTTTTCAGTTGCTTCTACTATCTGTACAGCTGAAACCTTCTTCACAGGTGAAGTTGCTTGCTATCTTTCAGGTCATTTTTTCCCCCTTGAACTTACAAGTTTGCTTTAAACTTTGTTACATTATTCTAATTCTTATGTGGAACAGCACAAATCTGTATGTCTTTTGATATACATTGTAATCTTTAAGGCACTTTGAAGCGTGAGCTGCAGAACAGCAAATATTTAAGAGCATTGCTGCAGCTTTATCTTAAATGATGTCTGTGATGGATGTCTAATGAGTAGAAGGAACACAGAGAAGAACTAAATATTAGTCATTTGGTTTGTGCAAATGTATGTTCTAAAGCCCTTGGTGATAAAAATCCAGTTGTAGAGTACCAGTGCAGTGTCTGTAGTACATGTAGTGTCTTCAGTCTGCACCTCTTTGCTTTTACAGCTGCCTCGGAGGTTCAGTATGGCAACTGAAAACTGGATAGCAGCTGTGTATCCTAATTGTAGGTAATTAGTGGCATGCCATTGGAACGTTTTGGTGGTCAGTCTCATAGGAATCTTGATGGAGTGAGAATCCTCCTAATGAGTGACAGAGATGTTCTGTAGGATGTGCTTTAGTGACCCCATGGGGGTGTAACCTGGAGTTCATGCCTTACTCCAACACAAAAGCCAGTCTGGCCCTGCAGTGCCCTTTGCCATAAGGTGAGGCTTGAGGTCTCAACTGCTCTGTCTTAGAGGATCACCAGGAACAGCTCCATGGAGGTGTCTCACCTATTAGCTGCCAAGCTTGACCCAGTCAAACAGCAAATCAGCTGAGTAACAATGTCAGGCATTGCAGCTGAGCTCTACCTGGTGCATTGCCTGCAGCAAAACTGTATTCTTAAGTTTTTACTTTAATTCCTCTTACTTTAAGTCTGTGGTCTATGAGGTTGAATCTTCCTGGCTTTTTATTGAGTAGCATTGCCTTTTTCATCAGTACAGTACCTGCAGTGGGCTCTAAAACCTGCCTAGAACAAACTGTGCAAATTGATGGGGTTTATTTTTGTAGCAGGGTGGCAGACAGTGGGAAGGGAACAGGTAGGCATGGCATGTTGAACATCAGTCTTCAGATAAAGCAACTGTTGCTCATCTCCTGTGGTGGTAGTATAGTTTACTTTTTTTCCCCCCAGAAAATGTCAGTTACTTCCTGCATAAAAGCTGCTTTGCATGACATTTTGGTGCTCTCTCGAGAGCTTTGCTCAACCTAGATATTAAACCTACCTATTTGACTTGGGCTGGACTTGGAAGATGTGCCAGCAGTTCTTGTTTGGTGGACTAACATACTGTTTTTTAATTTATTTTTTTCAATTGACTGGATCAAGCACCTTCAAAGCTCAGTCTGAACCAAGTGCCAGGAATGGGCAGACTGAGGTGGCAGGACACTAGGGGCTGCTTGTGTAAGCCTGGTCACCCAGCTGGTGCAGCACACCAGGTCCATGCTCTCCTGGAACTGGCACCATGTGCTGGCTGTGTGCTGATGTCAAAGTGGTGCCCGGTTTTAATGGGATTGATCTTGCACTGCTTTCTTCGCTCTCTTCTCCCTTCAGTTTTTATGATACAGCTACAGTCAGAAATCTGAGAGAGAAAGCTATTTTGTGGAGCAAAGCTGTCTGTTTCAGTGGCAATTTGGAGTGTTTCCAGATACTCATTTTTCCTGTTTATCTGATGTGATTTGGATGAGAATAAGAAACTATTGAATGTCACTGTTGGGCAGTATCTTAACTTTTTAATTACAACAGCAAAAAAAATTATGTAATTGAAGGTCTTGAACTAGAATACATCCCCTGGTGCTTTATTGAAAGCTTTTTGTAATCTCTTGAAAAGAGCCTTAAGAGGTGAGACTCTGTTGGTGGGATCCAACAGTAAGCAAGCTAGTGCTCTCCTAGAGACTGTCAGGAACTGCAAGAAGTGATGTAGGTCTGAAATATAAGTGGATTGGATATTTATTTTTTTAATTTCAGCTATTAGAGTTCTATGTTGAAAGTATTGCTGTGTTGGGGGACAGGTTCTTTACTTTGAATATACTGTCACATTGTAATTGACATTATGAAAATACATTTATGTGCTGGACTTGCACACTTGAAACAAATCTAATCCTTTATTTTTCCCCTTCAGGGTCTGTATTAGTTGTAAAAGAAACAGAATGGTGGAAAAGTAGTGGATGTCCAGTAAACTATTGGGTTGCTTAATGTCTAATGTGCTATGTCATAGTTTCTATTTGTTGAAAGGATAATGCAGGAATGATTCTCTCTCAAAAACTTTTGTATTAAGAGAAACTGAAGAGATCGGGAGCATTTATCTTGGAAAAGTTAGAAGGTAGAACATGTTTAGGTTAGATAAAATAATGAATGGGTTGGGTAATGTAGAAGATGCTTGTGCTATTCTTGTTTCACAGCATTAGAGGAGGGGAACATGGAATGCATTTCGTGAGCAATAAGAAAATGTTTTAATGCAGTGTAGATAAACTGCATAACCTGTTGTCAAAGGAAAAAGAGCTTAGTGTCTGTTCTGCAGTATTGTCAAAAATGGTCACTCCTGACTACCTCTTGTAACATGTTAAATGTTCTTCTGCTCTAGAAGTTAGACTGCTCTGTTAGAGATCAGTGCATGAGTTTTGGTGTTTTTGTTTTTTTCCCCTTTGAAACACTTGGCCCTTCATAAGGTTGTTAGAAGATTAGTTTAGTTTGTGTTTGTGGGTACATGTTGATTGAGTTGCATCAGATCATAGATTACTTATTTTGTCAAGGTTTATATCAAACGGAGTTTTAGTGAGAGGTACATTGAGTTTGGGAATGCCACAAGTAAAGGTAATGAGTCAAAATTTTACTCTGTGAGAAGTGAAACAGCAGGACTGGACTTGGAGCTTTTTGATTAGTTTTGTATTGAGCCTTCACAGGAGTTGTATCATGAAGTTCAGGCTGTTATTTTTCACTATAAATTTCCAAACAACTATTGTCTTCTTTCAGTTTAATAGACATGAGCGTGGTGATGCTTTTTGTTGGCTGGATGTTTGTATGTTGATTTTAACTGTTTTGACCCGAAGCAGTTGGTGGAGATTAGAGGCAGGTGGTGAGAGCTGCGGAGACGGCATGCAAGCCTTTGGCTTCTGACTCCTGTCAACACTACCATGGAATCTCTATATGCCACAGACTTTATTTATGTATGTAATATGTGGTATTATCTTCTTAAAATATATGCCCTGAGTCTCTTTTGGATCCTTTACAGTAGTAGTTAGAAAGTTCCTAATTAAACTCTTATCTACATAATGAGGTAGGCACGCTGTATTGCATGAAGTCTTGTGCTCTTAAACGTTTCTGGTAAACCACTCTTTTAGCTGTCTTCCATCTGCTTCGTTCCCTTCTCACACGGTTAGGTGGTTCCAGGCTTTACAGGTTTTTAAGGTCATGCAGTTGAGTGAGTCCTTCTTTGGCCCTTGTACTTTATTTGATGTGATCTTTTGTTATCTTGTCACAGATGTGTTGATTTATTTTCGTAGCCTGCAGCGAAGGTGAATTAGTGTTTCATTCCTGCCTGAAGCCTATTACAAGTGCAGAGAGGAGGGTGTGAGAATAGTGTTGCAAGACAACAAAGAAAAACACCAAGGATTTCTATCTAGTTTTATTCTGGATTTATATGTTACAGTAATATATGTAACTAATGGGGGCATGTGCTGCTGCTCTTGATTTCTTCTGAGGGAGTAGGGGATAGTTTTTGAGGGTGCTGATTGTAGAGGAGCTGCACACCATTAGAGAATGCTGCATATCAAATTGTAGTGACAGAACATATTTGTTCTATGTTTTCAGTATTCTTTGTTTTGTCTGTTTTAAAAGTATTTTCAAAGTTTTTCTTCCTTTTTTTTTTTTTTAAAAAGAACCCCAACCAACTACAAAACAGAGAGATGTTCTTTATTAATGCTGCAATCTGAAAGAGCTGTTATTTGCAAACTGCTGTAGTGGAAACTGAAAAATTTCTTTTTTAAGACTGGATTTAAGTTTTGCTGAAATTTGAAAACTACAGGGGAAACACGGCAAGGGTAGAGCGCCTCAGATTTGAGTATGACAAGGTTATACTCCAGCAGTGTGCAACACCAGGCAACATGGTGATACACACTTGAGAACACCTTCAAGTTATAGCTGAGATGTGTCCATTTTGGCATTAAAAGGTGATTGTTGTGCACAGTATCAAAATGGTTGTAAAAGTCTCGTTCTTTATTTAACTTTACTGACTTACAAACCATTCATTGATGCTCCGGAAATACCAATAGAAGCAGATCATTCTGATTAGCCAGGTAATACTGCGACGCTTCCATCTGCCATCAGAATAATTTTCCATAGACATGTGACAGGACAATGAAAAGCAGGACATCAGTTGCAAAGGTTGGGGTGGCAGTGTCTTCCAAGCGAAATTCTGCTTCCCCCCTTCACCTAACAGTTTTCTATGGAACAGAATTATTTCTTTCTACCGTGGATCCTTTTCATTGTGGAGTTGTGATTGTGTGAGGTGGGGCCTGGGCTGCTCTAGTTAGATGAACTGAGCGTGTGAGGCAGTGCACAGGCTGCTGGTATGGACTGTGTCTTCCCACCTCTGCCCTGGTTTAATACTGTTAGGTGCAGCTCCAGTTCCAGATGGTGTAGGTGCCTTTAATTTTCTTTTCTTTGGATTTAAACGTAAAATTGGTTTAGTGAGAAGTGGAAAGCAGTATCATGAGTTTTGGTCCTAACAAATGGCAACCAGTATTTTTTTATGTTTTAGCAGAAAGTCTGTGTTCCAGCCCTAATAGGAGACACCTCATGCGTTTCACAGAATCTCCTTTGTGCTGACCAAGAGTGCTGTCTTTGGTCTTTACCATTTGCCTGCCATGCTAGCTTTCTGTCTTGAAATAAAATGTTTGCCATGTCTATATTTTTGCCCTACAGCCTGTCTTTCAAGCTTGCATCTGGTTCTTAGTTCCAGAGGATAATCCTTTCATCTCCAAGTGTGATATTAATCAGAATTTTCCTACAAGACCCTGTAAAAGGAGTTGTATGTGAACTTCTCTGGCTTCCTTTCATGGCTGCCTCAGAAGCAGCGCAAGTGTGGTAGTTATTTGTTGCAGTGGTGCTGATAGAGTATTGTGCATTGAGGGTGGGTGAAGGGAAGTTCATAAATAACTGGACACTGGTAGTGCCTTCGGCTTGGAGAGTATAAAAAAATTATTAAAGTTTTTAAAATGAAAGCGAAATTGATTACAGACAAGGGAAGTTTCCCAAACAGTTCTTTTCCCTCTAGGGTTCTACATACAGAAGAAAACACTTTATTTATCCTAGAAGCATTTTGGTTAGATAAGGTCTTCATGATCATCAAGTCCAGCTGTTAGCCCAGCACTGTGGAGCCTAATACCATCCTAGTTTTTGCATAGAATTAGCTAATATGCAGCTGAGTATGAAAAGAGTGAAATGGAAATGGCTGGTAAACATGACTACAGAATGTTTACCATTCTGAAATGATATGTGTGTATATATATATCATACAACTGAAAGGCAGTTGTAGGAGGGAGTTGGTACTTGTGTTTGTTTTGATTTCGTTGTCTCCTCTTCTATGTGCTGAAAATGGGCTCTTATGCATCCACTTCGTAGTAAGCTTTTTGGTAGACTGCTGCAATATGCTAGAAGCTATTGTTTTGTATTTTTACCTTCCCTTGGAGCAAGGGGTTCCTTGGATTTTGTTATCCAGTTTATGTCCACAGACTTTTGAAAAATTGAGAGGGAATTTCAGGGCAGAAGAGACTTCTCCTTTTCCTCGTCCAGCTGCATGAAGGCTGCATACAGTCATCAGTGGTACCCAAAAGAGTGGACTTGGGAATGACATTTTGCAGTAGAAGTGATGGAGGTGAAAGGCAAATGTGGCTATTTGTAGATACCAAGACATCTAGTGAAGTACTAGAAACAGCATATTGTGCTGTCAGCTTCTGGGATGGCCTTTGTTGGGTGTACTGAAAAAAGGCATTGCTAAGGAAGAGGCGATGAACCCAGAGCTAAATTGCTTTTCAGGGGAAGGTGAGAGAAGAGGTGGAGGTGTCTGGGAGGCTCTGCAGGGTTCAGGGGCTCAGAGTCTGAGCATAGTATCTGCATGGGAAAGCACCTGTTTGTATTGCTAGGCTAAGTGCAGACTATGATGTACTAGCAAACAGTTTGGAGATGGGAAGAAAAATGATCTAGTGAGGAGGTGTCTCTGCCCATGGCAGCAGGGGTTGGGACTAGATGATCTGTAAGGTCCATTCCAACCTTTAAATTCTATGATTCTGTGATGGAGTTGAAACTTTACTGGGACTGAAATCAGCAATCAGTGTAGAGTAGTATTGGGTTTCTGTCTCGGAGAATGAGTATGGCAGGAGATATGAGTCAGGAAACTGGATCCTGAGGGTCTCCTGGAGCAGGAGGACAGATTTTACAGCTCGTTTCCAGCGCTGAGTGGAAACCTGTGCTGGTTTCAGCTGGGATAGAGTTAATTTTTCTTCTCAGTAGCTGGTACAGTGCTGTGTTTGGATTCGGAGTGAGAATAATGTTGATAGTGCACTGATGTTTTAGTTTCTGCTAAGTTGTGTTTATCTTAAATCAAGGACATTTTCTTTCTTGTGTCTCATGCTCTGCCAGTGAGAAAGTACACAATTCAGGGAAGATTTGCTCCACTCCCCACCTGTACAAGCTTATGTTTCAGCAGTTGATAGTAGGCGTCCTCTGGCCCAGGAGAGAGGATATAGAAGGTACACACCTTGGAGTGCTCTATGGTTTTGCCTTCAGGAACAAGGAGAGGATATGAAGAAGTGGGATGGACAATCTTCATCAGTTCTAGAAGCAAAGGTGTGGGAATTGCAGGGAAAAATACCCGCAAATCGGTGTTCCTACAGGAAAGTTGCTACTCCTGTCTCTGGTAGGCAGAATAGAAGGTCTGATCATACTAGTGACTCTAGGGAGAGAAGTTCTAGTCCACTCCTACAAGAAGTTAATGGGGAACTTTATGATCAGGATTAGAGGGGCCCTGCCTTAAGCCAGGTAGAGGAGAGGGGCAGCTGAGTTTACTGGACTTTGTGGATTCGATGGCCTGGCACGTCAGTCCCCCAGGAGTACAAGGCTTTAGTCGATACCGGTGCACAATGTACCCTAATGCTATCAAGACATGTAGGGGCAGAATCCGTTTGTATTTCTGGAGTGACAGGAGGAGCCAGAGAGATGTTGGTATTGGTGGCTGAGATTACCCTGACTGGGAATGAGTGGCAGAAGCAGTCTGTTGTGATTGGGCCAGAAGCTCTGTGTATTCTCGGCATAGACTATCTCAGAAGAGGATATTTCAGGGACCCAAAAGGTATTGTTGGGCTTTCGGTATAGCTGCCTGGTCTCTCAAGTGACCCTTTTGCTGTGGAGCTGCTGGTGGTTGAGGAGCAGCAGGTGCCAATTGCTACCAGAGCAGTGCACCGGAGACAGTATCGCACCAATCGAGACTCTGTAATCCCCATCTATGAGCTAATTTGTCAACTGGAGAGCCCAGGAGTGATCAGCAGGATCCGCTCACCCTGTAAAAGCCCCATATGGCCAGTATGGAAGGCTAATGGAGAAGGGAGGCTAACAGTAGACTGCCATGGCTTGAATGAAGTCACTCCACCTCTGAGCTTGGGTCATCAAGGAAGAGGTGCAACATATAGTTGGGCTCGGGACCAAAGGGTGGGCTTAACCGTGGACACTATGTCCCAGGTTATCCATGAATGTGGGACATGTGCTGCAATTAAGCAAGCCTAGAGAGATTAAAGCCCCTTTGGTATGGAGGACAATGCCTGAAATACAAAATATGGAGAGGCTTGGCAGGTTGGCTATATCACAGTCCCCCAAACCCGTAATGGAAAGAGCCATGTGCTTACAATGGTGGAAGTGACCACTGGATGGTTGGAAACGTATTCTGTGCCTCATGCCACTGCTCAGAACACCATCCTGGGCCTTGAAAAGCAGGTTTTGTGGTGACATGGCACTCCAGAGAGAATTGAATCAGGCAATGGAACTCATTTCCAAAACAAACTCATAGACACTTGGGCATTGAGTGGGTATATCATATTCCCTATCATGCACCAGCCTCTGGAAAGGTTGGACGATGTAATGGACTATGGAAAACCACATTGAAGGCAATGGGTCATGGAAGTTTCAAACACTGGGATACCCATTTAGCAAAGGCCACCTGGTTAGTCAACACCAAGGGATCTATCAGTCGGGCTGGCCCTGCACAGTCAAAATTTTTGCATACTATAGAGGGGGATAAAGTTCCTGTAGTGCATGTTAAGACCATGCTGGGGAAAACAGTCTGGATTATTCCTATCTCATGCAAAGGCAAACCCATCAGGAGGGTTGCTTTTGCCCAAGGACCTGGGTTCACTTGGTGGGTAATGCAGGAGAATGGAGAGGTCCGGTGTGTGCCTCAAGGGGATCTGATTTTGGTTGAGAATAGCTGATGAATTGAATTGTATGATATTAATGACTCTATAATACTGTGTATGGTGCCTAGGTGTGTGTGTGTTTCATCAATGAACACCTCCTGACATCATGTCAACCACCAGCATCCTGAGGATCCAAACGTGACCTCCCTCTGGTCGTTGCACCAGGGAAGAATGGACTTTGGTAAGCTGAACGAGTGCAGCAGGACTGGAACCAGAACTGACTTAAATATGCAATATGCAGCAACTTCACATCATTTTTCTTGCTTGGAAGACAGTCATCAAGGATGAAGGCCAAAATCATGAAGTAACTTAATTCAACAGACATTTAATAGAAATGTTACATAGACTGAAGTAATGTGGGGGTTCCACTGAGATACCATCGTAGAAAAATAGGGAAGTGTGGAACATGGCATGACATAAATGGTATGGAATAAGGGGTGGAATGTGCTGGTTTCAGCTGGGATGGAGTTAATTTTTCTTCTGGTATAGTGCAGTGTTTGGATTCAGAATGAGAATAATGTTGATAACACACTGATGTTTTGGTTTCTGCTAGGTTGTGTTTATCTTAAGTCAAGGACATTTTCTTTCTTGTGTCATGCTCTGCCAGTGAGAGGGTACACAAGAGAAACTGGGAGGGAGCACAGCCAGGACAGGTGACCTGAAGTAGCCAAAGGGCTATTCCACACCATAGCACATCATGCACAGTACATAAATGGGAAGGGGCCGATCCGGGGGGAGGAATGGGATCGCATCGGTCCACAGGTGGTGAGCAATTGTATTGTGCATCACTGGTTTTGTTTTGTTGATTTTTATTGTTTTTTTCCCCTTTCCCTTTCTTTTTATTATCCATTAGCATTTTATCTCATTCTGTTCTCAATTATTAAACTGTTCTTATCTCAACCTACTTATTTTATTTTATTTTCTCCTCCCTATTCCTCCGGGCTGGGGGGAAGGGGGGAGAAGAGAGTGTGAGCAGCTGTGTGGTTCTTGGCTGCTGGCTGGGGTTAAACCACGACCCTTACATCTGAAAGCAGGAATAAAATAGTAGCATTAAGGAAGGATCTAATTTGGTAATTTAGTGCATTTGAAGAAAAGTACTTAGAGAACAAAAGTTCAGGCAGGTAAGCAAGGAAATGGTAACTGCACACAGCGTAGGTAATTTGCAGTGCAGTAGCAGTTCCTTGTGAATAGGTAGAAAGCAGATTTCAAGAAAGTGCTCCCTCATATCTGGTAATGGTTTTTAGGGGGGATTTTTAACCACAAGAAAGAAAACAACAGAAGGAGGGAGAGGTGTTTCCCTTGCTTTTGGTGGAGAGTGTCATGAGGGTCTAACACGTTTCATGCTTCTGCAGGACCTTGACTGGACTTTGTGGATACTTAAAGAATAACCAGTAGCAGATGAGTATCCAGATGTATTCCCTAACCTTTTTACTGATTTTAAACAATATTGGTTGTGGTCTCTGCAAGTGATAAGTCCTGTGGAAAATACAGCTTTCAAACATTTCTGCAAAAAGATGAGAAATTAAGCATGAGGAAAATAAGACAATTAATTTTATAGCTACACATACTGACTATCTTTGTATTTCTAAAACTGTTAAAGCACAAAGAATTCTGTGGCTCTACAGAGTCCCTGCATAAAGAGATCTGAGGTACCAGCTGCTTTTGAGAGACTGGAAAACTGATGATGGACTTGCAGCCTTGCTGTCTTAAATTCACAGAGGCTGCACTAGTTCTGGTTGCAGCGTTTTGCATCTTGCACAGTAGTTATGTGAGTGACGGCATTTATGAAACCTGATTTATTTGTTCTCCTCCCCAAGGGTGTTTGCTTTATTGTGGAATTATCCACTGTCTAAATGCAAATTCAGATTGGAAGTAATACTTGCAGCTAGGGCTGTCTCCTATGTTGAGGTAAGTAATGTGTTGTGCAGAAGTAATAATCTGCATGTCTTTTGCCAGTCTGCTGCCATGAAGAATCTTAGATTTGATCAACTCAAATGATTTGAGGTTAAAATGTTCTTCTTTCTGGACATGGTTTGGAGGAAGAGGAACTGCCAGATCTTAAACATTTGAAATATGACAAAAGAGCCCATGCTAAAGGGATGTCAAATCTCAGTCAGAATTCTCATTTTGAAATTGAGTAAGGATATGAGGATTTTATTTAATCAATATATAATTGGCTCTCTTCTTTATGACTGTTTAAAGTGTTAACCAAGTAAGCCAGCAGTTTGTTTTGTAATATTATACACTGCTCAAGGTTGTAGATTCTGACTTTGTGTAGGTGATGATAATAGGTTCATTCTCATCTGTTATTTTAAGTCTTGGAAATGCTCTTTAAGGTCCAATATAGCTAAAAGATATCTTAAGTTTGTTCATATGAAGTAATAAAGCTGGGGCAGGAGCACCAGTATACGTTGTTGCTAGTAAAAGCTGTGCTGACTTTCTGGTATCCCTCCACTGTAAAGCACTCTTCAGTGGAGAGCTGAGAAGTCCATCTTGCGTGAATGGATGGGAATCAAGTTTCAGTTTTAGGCTTCATCCCACCAGTGCTTTTAGCTCTCATGCTTCTCTCCCCCACTGCCACCCCCCATCTTTTCTTTGGGAGCTTGGCAAGTAGTGCTGCGTGTTACTGCTACATGCAGGCTGATAACCATTCAGGAGGGTTTTGTGTTCTGGCTGGCTAGCCTGCTGTTCTCTCTTGTCTCCTCCAAGGCTCAACAAACGGTTTCTGAGACCCTGTCAAGCCCCCATAATAGCACATTTGGGATTACAGCGTAGCTTTATTCATAGTTACAATTTTTGTTGAATATGAGGCTACTTGTGAACAAGTTGCTAACTTTTGAGTATTGCAGGCTTCCTATCTGAGAAACAGCTGTTTGAATTTTAAAATCACTAGATGATCTTTGAGGTCCCTTTGAACCCAAAGCATTCTCTGATTTTATAAATAAATATAGTGGATTTTGTACTGAAGCATGTGAAGTCCTTAGTAGCTTATATAGGAAAGGTAATGGATAGACAATTTAAAATCTGCTGTTTTTTCTTTTTAGTAGAGAATCCTACTGATGTTGCCCTATTGCACTTTTTTTTTTTGCATTTCCTAGTGGAAGACTGTTTTAAGGATAGAAATATCAGGATGCCAAAGAGTCTTTGTAAAATTTTATGTAGTACTCAAAGCAAAAAGATACTAATGTTGAGGCAACAGTTTCTATTCAACTCTCTGTTTAACTGCCTTAAGTGTTCAGTGGTAGTATGGCAAAGTGTATTGTCAGTCAGTTTAGACTTTGCAGGAAAAGAACTATAAACCAGGATTAAAGCTGCAGATACTTCTTTTTAAAGGACAAAATGTTCGAGAGAACATAGTGATTTTCTCAACTACAGATGATAGCCTAAACATCCAAAATTAAAATTAGGCTTGAAAAAAGGCACATGTTTTTGTGAACAGGGAAGAACATAACTAAAGGTCACTGAAACAATCTGCCTGTTTTTCTGGGAAAGCTCTCTGCTGTGTGCTTGTAACACCTTGCATACAAGATGTTGACATTTGAATAAAGGACACTTGAGAGTTGCTCTAAAAAAGAAGACTCAATTCATTACTGCCTGTGTGAATAATACGTGCAGCTGAGAACTTGAGATACAAAAGGATCTGAATTGCAGCAAGCCCTTGATTCCACTTTGTGTTTCTGGCCAAGATGTATTTTCTGTGAGAGGCATAGCCTTGCCCTGTGAGTGCTGAGCCCTAGCTGCAGGTGTACTTCCAATTACAGCTTGCTTTCAGCTACTGGATAATCCCACAATGAAGCCTTGGAAAGTCAGGTTTCATCAACTCTATTCTCACAGAACTACTGTGCAAGGTATGAAGCTTAACAAAAGCGACTGGAGCAAGCTTTACCTGGGTGGACCTCAAGACAAGGCAAGGCAGCAAATTTGTCCCTGAGTAATTTGAATCTTATCTAACTTTTTGTACTTGTTCAGCTTGGGGTTCAAAATCTTTCATTCTTTCTGGGTGAATGTCAGTCCTGTTTAAGCAGGGTTGAACAAAACAATCCCTCACAAGGAAATGTGCTAACAGTGACGTTCACTGTTAGGTTAGTTCAGTTTTATAAAGGCTCGACTGGTGGCTTCTGTGACTCTGCCAGATGAGTGTCAGATACCAAAAGACTCTAAAAAGGAGTAGCTATTGCAACACAGAAAGCTCTGTGGGTAGAATATAAGGGTGGAGATACATTGTTAGGAATGCATTTATATCGCCTCACTAGTTTGCTGTGTCGGATCAGTGTGGCTACAAAGCAGAAAATACAGCAATGAACAAGTAGTTAGCCTCATCTCATTTACATGGGTGCTTTCTGTCGTGGAGGGATGCCAAGACAGAACTTTGTGACAGTGAGTAGATACTTAGTGAAACAGCTAGTCAAGGCATGCCCAGAAGGAGAACTGACTTGGGCATTAGCATACAGTAGGATGAAAGAGCAGATTCAAACAGCGATTACTGAGGACTGTCTGTGGCAAACATGGTTTCTTCTTGCTCCTGAAGGATGCTGAATCCATTTAAGGTAAAAAAAATCTGCTTGAAGTACCAGTTAAGTGAAAAAAGAAAACAAGGTGGTGGTGATGGGGGGAGATGCTTTCTAAATGCTAAGAGAGCCAAGGTGGTGAAATGTTGCAAGCTGCCCAGGAATCATTTTTGAAGCTTTGCTGGGCTCTCAGTGAGTGTGTGTCACTCAGCAGGATGCACTGTAACCCCATCAATTAAAAAATCTGACATGCTGAAGTAATAGAATAAAGGAAGCCCTTGGGAGTGAGGGTAGGTACTTTGAAAACTAAGTTTTGTGTGAATACTGAATAAAGAAGGTTTGTACGCTAAGTGTAAAACTGTAGTATGACAACCTCCTTGGCAACCTTTCCCCCCATATAAGGCCTCAAAAACGCATGCAGAAGTTCCACCTTGAGAAGGGCATGAAATCTTTTTTTTTCTTCTCTGTTTTTTTTGCTGCACCAGTTGTACAATGCTATCTGTTAGAATCAAGGCACCACTGAGTGATAAAAGGAGCATTTAGAGGAGATGAAATGACAGCAGGAGCAAAGCTGTTGTTATGTCTGTGCATTATGAAAGAACTTAAAGGATTGGAGGTGAAGGCATTCATTGGAGCATCTGTCTCAAACGGCAGTGTTTGGGAAAGGGGCTATTTGAACAAACAGAAGTGAAGAGCAGTCAGTTGTCAGGGTGAGATGTGTTTGCACATCTGAAGGAGCAAATTGCTATCTAGGAAGCATAACCCAGTGCTTTAAATTGTAGCAGTTATGGAAGATTGGAATGGGGCAGTGGTGAGATCAGCTTTTTAAAGGACTTTTTGCAAGAGTGAAAACTACCAACTAGTAAGCTGAATCAAGAGCAGAGATAGGGGACACAGGAAAGGTGCTGTGATGAAGAGACAACAGCCTTACAAGACACATTAAGCATTTCATAAGTCTATTAGAAGCCATCAATGCAGTTAATATACAGGTTAAAGCAATGCAGTTCATGTAATCTATCTAGATTTCCAAAAGGCATTTGGCAAAGTCCCCTACCAAAGACTTAAGCTGAAGTTAGAGATGGTCCTTCTCTGGATGGAGAAGTTGGAGATGTGGTGAGAGGTCATTAGTGATATCTTAGGAATCTGCTGCTCAGAAGATTTGTTTGGAATTCACTCGTCACAAATGGTTGGAGAACAGCTTTGCTGATGAGTGGGTGTTACTTGGGACTGATTGTGAAGGCTTTGGCCCTCAGTATCACAAACTCCTCTTCCAATAATACATCATACTCAGTGTGTGGAGCAGTGTGTTTGGGAAAATGGTCTTTTCTTTACAGACACTAAGGTAGCCTCTGAGTTTATTATTATTTAAGAAAAAGATTGTGGAGCTTATTAACAGTTTTGTGAGAGTGCCAGTTCAGTGCAAGCAATTGCTAAAAAGCAGAGAAAGTTACAAGACATACTAGCAATGGAGTGGAGCACAAAGCACAGTGTTGCTGTTGCTGTATATCTTATTGTCAGTATTGTGGGTGCTTCTAATCCCTTCATCTCAGGCAAGGTGTAATAGACCTAAGGAGGACCAACAGCAGTAGTCAGAAATGTGGAGCAGTATCTGTGTGAAACTTCAATCATTCCTGTAGACAAGGACTCTTCTGTCTGTGAGAGCGAGGAACAGGGAAATTCTCTAAAATCCTGAGTGTCATTGAGAAGACAGGAGACAGTTGTTCAGTGACTGGACACATTTCTGAAAGAAAAATCCATTAAGGGCTATTAAATAAGAAAATATAATCTGTGAACCTGTAGCTCCTACAGTAGTAAATTTGTAACTGTTAGGCAAAGTTTTGACTTAAAAAGCTTCTCATCATAGAAATTTTCTTAAAGCAACAAATATGTTGCTTCTTTCATGTAAACCAAATAATTTCACAAGTTTGACTGCTGAAGAAAAATGGACCAAACCCAGAAGTTACCTATTTAAATTATGGTTTTCTGAAGGTTAGACCAATACTTTAGCCCAGTTTGTTGTTTGCTTTTCTAAACAGTTGCTTTGAAATGCTGTGCTCTCTTTATTCAACTTCTAGTTTCTGAAGTGGTACAAATACTGAGGTGACCTAAGAGCAATCTGAGAGGAGGAGAAAAGCACAGAAGAAATACAGCAGTCTTTTCCTTTAGACGGAATTTGCGTAGGCACGTCTCATTCTGCTTTCCATACAAGTACTGGTAAGCCTGCCATGACCTTTAATAAAGCAGCATGGAGCTTTGAGTCTGGACTGGGGGTTTGCTGTCCATCAACTCATCTCATAGGAACAATCTGCATAATTGTGTGGTTTTAAAACAGGTTTTGGGCTGGCTGGCAAATTACAGTTTTGTGGGAGAAGGGAGGAAAAGGTAATCAAATCCCATGGTTTCTCTTCTGTGAAACTTTTGTGCTGGAGTTAATTGCAGGGCTAGGGGGAAGATTGGCTTGTTTGTTTTATTGGTTTTTTTTTCTATATTTTTTGAGTTATGCCCAGCCATACTTGCTGTGGCTTCACCACCACCAGATAGCAGGGAATGAAATGAGTGGCATCTTGCTTTTTCCCCTCCATCTCACTTTTTCTCCCCTACCCGTTCCTTGGTTGTCTTTTGCTCTTATGACATCCTTTGTTAGTGCGGATTTTGATACTCATCATACCCCACTGTAAACTAACAGAATTAGTTAACTCATTAATTAGGAGTGGATAACTCTACCAAATGGAGGAGGTGAATCATGTCATGGAGGAGTGTGGCACAGATCAGAACTGGCATAAGGGAGGGGATTTTCTGGCTAGGAGCAGTAAGGCAGAGATGTCAAGAAAAGGCTTTCCTTTTGGCAGCGGAAGTTCTTGGAAGAGCCACATGTACAGTGCATCATTGAGTTTACTTGGTTACTTTGAACTTCTTGCCAAACTACATGTTGTGGCAAAAGGTGGTAATAAAAAGAAGTAAATGTAAGAACAAAAGGAAAAAAGTGAATCCGTAATTGGCATTCCCCACATCAGCTGTCTCAGAAGCCGTAGTGTTTATTGGCTTGCTGTTGATGGTTTTTCCTCCAGCTGTGGAAATTGCCTTTTCTTTACCCACCAAAAGCTCTGATTACTGAAGGATTTATTTTGAAGTAGAAAATATTCTCAGCATAAGCCTTGCTATCTGATAAGAATAATGATGCTGTTCTGGCCCAGCGATCTTACCATGTCCTCTAAGTAGTTTGGGAATGAAAAAAGTATGGATGCCTTAGCTAGACTCTTAATAAATTATTCCCCTGTAATAATTTCTCTGTGTTAGCATTTTGGTGGGTAAGGTGGGTTTTTATTTTCACAAGACATCTTGTAAAACTATGTCTGAGTCCATGAAATGGGCTTCAGTCACACACTGTAAAAGTTGGGTTTTTTGTTTGTTTTTCTTAAAGCACACAGTAATTGCATATTGAAGTGTTAACAAGACTTAGTCATTCTGAAGCACTACTTTTCTTTTGGGATAAACTATGTTGAGGGGGAGGAGGCTAGTAGCAACAAGGAAGAGTACAAACTGGCCTTTTCCTCTGCTGAATATCCTGTCTTTTGCTTCTCTGCTTTTTTCTGTGCATCATGTACATGTCTTTTAAAGGGAAAAAACCTTCAACCCTAACCATGCAGATTTACTGAAATGTTGCCTTAGAGCTAAGTCTTAAAATTTTTTTTTCTTCTGGGTTTTTTAGTATTTGCATTTTGATACCATCTTTCTATTAGACATTCTTTAAGCTAAATTTTAGTTCAGCTAGAACTTATTGACAAACTTGGAAGATATTTGCTGCCTAGCATTAAGGTAGTAATATGTTTTTGTTACATCTCTGGAAGAAAATGAGGGAACGGAGAACAGCAGGGTGATTAAATATGAAGTTTGTGTTAACTTGTCTGAGTTTTGCAACGTGCAAGTTTTGCAGGGGTGCTGTATTGTTTGGAGGTTCCATCCAGCTCTAGCTAATTCTAGACTGTTGATCACTACTTGGTTCCATGCATTTTTATATTCCTATTTTCTTCACATATCTCATGTTTGAAGTTGGAGAAGGAAATAGCATTTGTTACTGTAGGAACATGGCAGTAGTCTGGAGCTCTCCCCTTCGGGAGTGAGCGCGTGTGTGACACTGTAAAGCATGGCCTGATGCTGGCAGCTGCGTTAGATGGGTTGTGAGGTGCTGTTTCTAGTGCCAAACACAAATGTATATGAAGTAGCACTATGAACTGAATTTATTCTTATCTGCAGATTAACAAGTACCAGCTGTACTTTATTCTCTTCACCTCTTCCTGGAAAGAGGTGTTCCTTTATTCTCATCACCTCTTTGCAGGTAACTTTGTAGAGGAGAGAAGAATAGTTGTGAACTATTCTTTTTAGCTGAAATCCTTGACAAAGTGGTTCAGACTCACAGCTTTTCTGACTGGGCTGTATTATTCATGATCCTTTCTCATATATTAATACATAAGAGGCTTTCATGACAGAATCTGGGGTTTTATCTGATTTTTGGCAGATCTCTTCCTTGAAAGGAGCAAGCTAGAATTTATGATGGGATAAATTTTAAGCTGGTTGTAAATACATTTAAATACTCTGGGCTTGAATAAATCTGAACTTATAAAAAAATAGTCATGCTTTGGGTGTGTAGTATGCAGTTTGTAATAGAGAAGATAATGCTAACCTATTTTCTGTCTGTTTAATGCATGTTATGGGACTACCTTGTTTTTCAAAGTGTTTTTAAGTTCAGTCAAATGAAACAGTAATGTGAGCTAATGTTTATTTTCTGGTTTTGCTTCATGAACTTGTTTTAGCCAGTGTAACTGAAATGTGCTCACAAAACAAAACCCACAAGTGGCCCTTGGGCAATAATTGTGTTTAGAATAATCAGATTTTGAAAATTTGTACATTTGTATATTCATAGACCATCAGTAAAATAAATTTCAAGTCCCCTTCAAACAGCTGTGAAGAATGTAATTCTAGTTTACATTGTTTCCATATTTTGAAGAAGTCTACTGCTTTAACTACAGTGAGTTTTTCCAGTGATCAGAATTGTATCTGCAGTGGGTGTTGCACTTAGGTGCAGCTTTCTGGCAAATGTGAGTGTACTGCACCAGGCTGATGTGGAAAGAAAGTACGGGTCAGAAGACAGCCTAACTTCATCTTCAGTCTAGGCAGAAACTACTGTGCTTCTGCTGTGTCTGCTTTCTGCCTTTAGATAACTCCAGTGCTCATCTGAGCAGTCAGCAGGCCACCTCAGCTTACTGATGGGGCAGAGTGTACCAAAAGTAAAATTGTAAATACTTTTCCATTCCCTGCATAAGCTCATCTCCATCTGACAATGAGTGCCTGGGTCTAGTGCAAAGGGCAAGTGTGAATGGAGATGGAATTCTTTCAGCAGCAAACCACTGACTCAAAGGAAGCTATTGTGCTAAACTTTATTGGTAGTTTTCAGTTCTTTTCATGAATATAATTGTAAAAAATTTAAATGTATGAAACCCATTTAAATGTACAAATCCCAGCAGGTTTTGTAAAAAGGACATTACAAAAAGGTGAACTGGTTACCATTTCATTGCTCTTAGCTCAGGGTTTTTTGAGAGAATGATTTTATTCTTTATTTTAGGTTTACCTGAAGGTACAGGGTCAGTGGCAGGACTTACTGTGTGTGCTAATTAGTTTGACAAAAGTTTTGAACTAAATGTGCTTTCTGGGAAGTCGGATGCTTATAGTGCAGTTTCTTGGCCTTTGTACCAAGCTGTTAGTAACAGGGTTTTCTTACTACACAATTTATTTTCTGCTGATGCACATCATTTTTGCTATTTGACTGTAACCCTGTATCCTCACAGAACTGTTACATCATCTGCACAGGTATGCCTGTTCAGCTTTGTACATGGAAATGTATGCAATGATAACCACTGGGTTTCCTGCATTTAAATGTTTTTACAGTTTGGAATTTTTTTCAGTCTCAGCCAGTTGGATTGTGACAATAAACCTTAGTAAATTTAATACTTATTGCATTCTTCAGTTATAAAGGCTGTATATCCTGGATGTGCTTGTTGAGGTTTAACCCCACACAGCTGCTCACTGTCCAGGCTGCCCAAGCTCTCTCGTCTGGCTGTGAGTGTATAATGAGATCATTTCATAAGCTTTGCTGAGGTCAAGGCAACATCCAGTGTTTTTTCACTGTCCACAGAGCTATTCTTCTCACTTTTTGGGACACTCAGGCTGATAAGACACAACTTATCCTTGGAAAATCCTTGCTGGCTATTCCCAGACATTTATTTTCCTTCATGGGTCTGAAAACAGCTTCCCAAGAGGGTTTGGTGCATAACCTTTTCATGGTCTGGGTTTAGACCGACTGGCCTATAATATCATTGAAGGTTTTTGCCCTTCTCGAGGAGGGTCCTGATATTTGCCCTTTTCTGATGATCAGGAATCTGCCATTGAGCGCTGTGACCTTTTGCAGATGACAGAGTGGCTTTGCAATGACATTTGCCAGCTTCATTAAGCACCTTTGAGTGCAGCCTGCCTCCTCACGTGGACTTGTGTGTATCCAACTTGTTGACATACTCCCTAATTTGTTTTTTTGTCTGCTACCTTTCACTAGGATTGTGCCACTAGCCTTGGGAATGCATAGCTGTGAAAGTGTACTGTGGTGTGAAAACCAATGCCAAGAAGGCATTGAAAACCTCAGCCTCTATTTGTGTCCTTTGTCATTTGGTTCTCCAACACCTTTGTTTTCTGGGTTGTTAGTTAATAGGTACAAAATGCAAGATAAATAGAACTCCTGGTATCAATATTTTTTTGTCGCAAGATTATTTGGTGCCATGAATGTGGTATTGGACAAGGACACAGATAATTATTCCTACAAGTCATCATTTGAATGGGTACCAGTCTGCCCTCGTCTTGCTATGCTTTCTAGAAAATTATGCCTTGTTTTGGTGTGTACTTAAATGTTTGCTGTGCATATAGCATTGGCATTTAGTATATATGTATAAAATCTTTCAGCTTCAAGAACTGCATTTGTGTACTCATATGCTTGCCGGGAATTGAATTACTGCTTTCTGTAGACTTGACTGGATGTCTTGTGTGACTAGGGTGATTTTCATTTATTTAGAAACAGAACCAAAAAATTGCAGTGCTGTGACTTGGGGGAGCAGGCAGGGTGATGCCACAAGGTGAAAATGCCAAGTCTCCTGAATGTTATAATTTGCTGGCATAAGTGTTTAATTCTCATATTTTCACCTGTAGACTTACAATAAAACACACGTGTTTTCTTGGTAGGCTTAAGTTTTCATTATCAGGTTTCTTATTCTTTAGGGAATAAGAGACTCAAACAATAAAGAGATTCCCTAGAGGTTTCTGTAGAAGAGATACTGCATTTACAGTTCCCTATGGTAGTTATAAAACTCTGGGGCCTATTTCCCTCAAATGTTCAACTGCAGTCAAGTTTTAGATTTCCTTCTTTATAAAGACAAAGTTAGTCCTGCATTGTGATCAGTTAATTCTGAATTTGAGATTAGTTTTTTTTTAATGTAATGTAAATTTAGAATGATTGCCACTGTTTTTAAGGCTTTGATACTTTATTCTGCTGTATTTATTAACTGAATTGAATTTTGAACTCTTCTAACACTTCAAATAAAAGATGTTTTGCAGTGTGGTGTAAATACATTTCTACAGAACGTATGATGCGTGAGATGAAATAACAGAAAAAAATTTTTTAATCTGCCTTTTATGTAACAGGCCTCCTTTTTTGTCTGTGTGTAGGATATTTTCTCACACTTGCTGAACATATTTATGCTTAAAGTAGCCTTCTAAATAAAGGGTTGAAGTACCAGGCTTTTTAATAGTAAAGCTTTGCAACATACTCATGTTTAGCAGGTGTTTCTTCCTATTTTGTGTTTGTGATTGTCTTTTTTTTCAGAGACTGGATATTCCTTATGGTGCCATTGTGCTTCCAAATTCAGTAGAACTTTAAAAAACATTAATGTTTGGAAGCAGCATTATCATAATAGCTTAATTCTCTTAAAGATGGCAATCTTTTAGTTTGTTCAGGCTGTAAGAGCAGCACCTTTCACACTCTTTTGATGTAATTTTGCAGGTATTTCTTCGTTGTAGTTGTCGTTAAAGTCTACTGGAAGTGGTGTTGCAGCTAACCATTTTTTTCAGGTTTATGCCTCTGATGCTAGTGTTGTCCCTCTGAGGATTTTACACAAGGTTATATAGTTTGCATGTGACTGCAAATAAACACTGCTAATGCCAGCAGCTGTGTACAAAGTGAGTTTTCTTACTCTTGCTGCTCTCACAACTGCAGGTTACTAGTAGGGAGTATTCCTGTGTTGAAGATACCAGCCTACTTAAGTGCAGGGAAGTATGAATATATTGGTATGAAAATAAGTTTGCAGATTGATTGGTGGAGCTGCTGAGATTACTTAATGTTTCATTCCAGGCAGCAGAGAAAGCAGGCAGATTTTCCCAACATGACCCCACTGTTAGAAGGAAGAAATTGTAACTGTCTTACTGTTCCCTTAAAATGCAAACAGCTAAGTGGCCCATTTTGTTACTCACCTTTGGCTGTGGAAGATTTTTATAAATAGGGCTTTTCTTTTTTCCTTTTTTCTTTCCTTATTGCTTTTTTCTGTTTTGTCATTGAACATCTCTTTGTCTTCAGAGAAGGAAATTGCCCATATCCGAAATCATGGGGAAGCTGTTTGGGCTGCCGTATGATTCTAAACAGACTATTGGCAAAATATTTTTGTAAGGTGTGTAAAATAATCTTGGTCATTCTGTTTGGCCTTTCTTTTGGATTTACAGCACTCGCTTTAAAAACTATTCCTTCAGTTCCCTTGGGTCCCCAAGAATTGCACTAAGTTTTATAAAGAAAAATCTCACTTGGCTCAAAGGTAGAAGTAGGATTTTCCTATTTCTTTAAATGGAAGTGCTGGTACTAGTGGTGTAATGTGTAGCTGTGGAGTGTCAGCAGCCTCCATGTAGAACAGATGTTTGAGTGGGTTAGGAATTGGTTTATTGCTTTGTATCTCAACTGTGTGGCACAATTGGGAGAATTTGAGTCTTGGAAGCCTTTGGTTATTTTTTTTTCAGGTTCTGGAGGAGAGTGTAGAGTGGTGCTAAAAATGTGCTTTATCCCTAAACTGTAATTTATTTTCCTTCTTTTTACAATGCTTATATTTCCCCTAGACCGCTTGGGTAGGCTGAGGACAGGGCAGAGGTCACTTGCTCTGGGTCCTTGCATGCAGCACCTGGGCAGAGCAAGGAGGGAGCAGTTCATTCCCCACAGCCCTGGATCGCTGTACGGGCAGACAGAGCAAGGTTGGGCATTGATCTCTGGATCTCAGCTCTTTAATTGGCTTTTAATGCGTGAAGATTAATTTTCAGACTTCTTATTTCATCCATTGCTTTGAGGAGACCAAAGGCTATGGTCAAATTTTGGCATTAAAGCATTGATTGTGAAAGAGTCAACATACACAGCCAAAACTGCGTTCTTCCAGTTTTGTTCGAGGAAACAGCTGAAGTATTTTTTTTCTAAAAATTCCCAGGGAAGATATGCCATCTGGTATGTAAAATTGTAGTCCAGACTTAATTTGGCAAAAATTTGACCAGTTAAAAATAGTCGTATCATCTTAAATGTATGGCAGGCTTCAGTGTAGACAGTGCTACCAGACATGCTTTTGTAACATCACGTTATGTGGTAGTACTTCTTGGTATACTGAGTTCTTCTTCAAATACCTTGAAATCTAAGCAGATAAGCAAGAGGGGAATGAGAATAACCTCTAGTCTGACCTGTTTCGCTCCCTATTCTGTCAGCGGTAATGCCTGTAACAGTAGCAGTTCTGTGGTAGCACTTCTCATGAAATAGGGATCTCTCCAAACACCTCAAAACGAAGCAGATGAGCACATAGGGCAATGAGAATAACCTCTAGTCCAATCCATTTTGCTTCGTATTTATATCTAGTAACAGCTGGATAGCTAGCCATTGGTAACTAAGGCAGAGAGAGAGTGGAATGATATTTAGCTGAGAAAATTTTCTGCTTTCTGTCAGCAGCACAGGAATCTCTGTGCTGGAAAGCAGATTGGGGTTATGTTCAGTAGCTGCTAACAGAGTGGTCTGTAACTCCCTTATCCATGGTAAATTTGTGTCATTTGATCTTAAATCTGTTTATGCTTTTGATCCCTATAATACTCTGTCATCATGGGTTGCACAGTTCAGTTATGTGCTTAATACCATAATGTCTTCTTGGTTTGGGGCTTTGTGCAACTTGTTTTCCTCTAAGGTGAGAACTAGGGGATTGTATAACACCTTGTTTTGGCTATGTGAGAGTTTGTGATCAGCATGGGCTCTTTCTCTTCCAGACTGGCAACTTTTAGGATTTTATTATTATATGGGAACTTTTGATGCCTTCTGTTGTTTTCCCTACCCTTTTTTTTTTTCCCTTTTTCTGTCAGATCCAATGTATTTTCCTGTCTTTTATCCTGCTGCATCCATATAATTGCCCTCGTACTGAAATCTGCTCTTATCCATGCACTGTTTCATTCTTTCTCCTCATTAGCTGTGTTCAGATTTCGACCATTAATTTCCCACTTTTTCTCTCTTCTCTAGGTGGTGATGAATAGGGGAAAATGTGTGTTTGGGGGAGGAATAAAGCAATTCAGAGCCTTGCAAAGAGTTACTGAGAGCTGGAGGAAACAAGTGCCTGTGTTTTAAATGCTTAACTACAGTTTGGTTCCATTTGCCCTTAGGATGTTTGAATTACATTTTTCAGGGTGGCTCTTCACAGCTGTGAAAGCTGGATTCATTAAAAATTAATAAGGATGCTTATGTAACCTGGAGATCTGAGGCTATATGAGTGTTCCAAATACTGGAGGCAATACTGTTAATTGCTGTGTCTCCCAGGAGTGCTGTGGATGCCAGCCCACAAGTGGGAAGGACAAGCACTCACTCTTAAAAGTTTTGAGTCTTTGAGGCTGAGAATGGGCAAGAGTTCAACATCCTCTTTTGCTGCAGTGTATATCCTTCATTTTGCTTTTGGTAGCTGGAGTTACTAATAGCCTTGCATTTTCAATAAATGACTATAAGGTACATGCTGCTTAAGGTACAAGGAAGTGCTGGTGGTTTGTTTAAGTGTTACATGTGTTTAAAACTGAACAAATGTTTTATAGAATCATACACTGGTTTGGGTTGGGAGGAACCTTCAAGATTATCTAGTTCCAGCTCCCCTGCCATGGGCAGGGACACCTTCCACTGGAATCCACTTCTGGATTCTTCAGATTGCACAAATGTCTGGTGGCTTTTTTATTAATCTTGGTAGTTTTAGTAGCTTGGTATGACCAAAATTTTTAGAGCTCTTTTTGGTATCTAGAAGAAAGAAAAGGTGTTTTAATGTGACGTTAGTTCTGGGCTACTTGAGAATTCTTTAGAGCATGGGGGAGACTTTCTGTGTCCCGTTTATGAGAGATACAGCCCTAGCTAGACTTACTTACAGTATGTGCTAATCATTTGCTTTGTTTTCTTTTTAGTAAGAGAAGGAAAGAATGGAAGAAATGTTAATCATTCCATTTTTTAAAAAGTTTTTAAGTGGTGCAGTTAGCTTATGGTTTATCTGGATATGCAGGCATTAAACTAACAAAGAATCAAAAGAAAGATGCAGAATTCGTATTAATTAGAAACTGTCCTCTGGTGATGAAGAGCTCACTTTGAATTCATGGTGCAATTGAAAAAACCTCTTCTTTTTCTCTTTCACAGGAAAGATGATAAAGATTACGCTTTAAAGCAGATAGAAGGTACTGGAATTTCTATGTCTGCATGCAGAGAAATAGCAGTAAGTAACAGTTCTTTCTACTGGCAAACAGACTTATTAAAAATATTGATTTGAGTGCGTGCTGGTTGTTGTTGGCTGAATCATGTTATTCTACCGTGGGTGCTACATCTTTATCATAGGGGGATAAAGTAAGTACAAATGTCATGGAAGATTTTCTGCACCTGTTATGTTTGCTGTCTAAAAATGACAGTGTTTTTCAGTTACAATTTGCTACCTGCCTCGGGGCAGATTATATTTAAATGCAGCAGTTTAAAAACATAATTGGAGTTAGTGACTTAAATTACACATTTTATCTGACTTTTTGCATTAGTACTTCAGTTCTTTTCCTGAAGAGATTAGTTCTTATTGGCTTATAACAATTAAAACATTTGAACTTCTATTAGAGTGAAGACTTCAAACTAAACTGACGTTGTTGTTGCCTTGGAGGCTGTAATACAGGCATGAATATTATTCAAACATTTTCTTTATGTTTTCAGCTTTGTTTGTATATTCCATGTTAGGAATTGGTAAATAATGTGGCCTAGTTATGGTTTGTGACAAGCTTGCAAAGAAATACTGGCAAAAATGGTATTCTGAAGTTAAACTGTTGTATGTTCTTGTGTTTCACTGCTGCTCGGGTCATTGTTCTTGCAATGTTTCAACTGAAATTGCATACTAAAATGAAATGCACATAACTTGGGGGAGCCGTGGGAAGGGAATACTTTATTTTTGGTCCATATTCCCCAAGAGTGTAAAACATTACCCTAATTTCATTTTCATTGACTGAAGTGAGTACCAGGCTTTTCCACTTTGTCAAATTCCAGTTGGCTTTGTCATTTCAAACACATTAATCCTTGAACTAAGTGAGATGAAAAAAATGAAGCACAAAGAATATTGTTCAGGAGATGCTTCTTCTGTCCAATAATGAAAGCTGAGCATTACACTGTTGTAGACATCCACTCTGAATTAAAGGAGCAGAAAAGAGGGTCTTGAATTTTGCTGGTTTCAACCATTTTGGCACAAATTTTCTGACTACTGTGACTCCTTCACGCTGAATGCTTTTGGGAAACATCGGCTACCATTTCAGAGGGATTCGGGAAAATATTTTGTCTGTTTGTCATGATTTACATAAAAACTTTTGAAGAGATTGTTCTGCTTGAATTAGGCAGGACAAGCCTGGCTGGTGTTAGGGAGGTGTCTCTGCTCTGGGTATTACCCTAACTCAATTTCTCTCTATGAAGGGAATAATAATTTGGCTGAGAGTCGGGAAGGATTTGACCTCATTGTGTGGCTTGAGGAGTGTTGTGTTTGGGCAGAGAGGTTCCTAATAATGATGGGAAGGGAGCAAGAAGCCATGGAGACTTCCTCCTCATTTTGAGCTGCTGCAGCATGTGCCTTTTGCAGAGAGCTCACAGGACCCATGTGAGACAGGGTTAATGAGGGGAGGAAGGGAACATCACTGAAGGTACCAAAGACGCCAAGAAAGCAGGTATTGAGAGCAAAGAGGGGGAATGGAGCCCAAAACCAGGCGTAGGGGTAGGAAGAGAAACCTGAAGTGGTATTTCTTGAGCCGTGGTTGACTTTGCTTCTGGTTATGCTTCCACGCTTGCATCTACTAATACTGTGGTTGAATTTTACTGCAGTTGAATTAATAATTCACCATGGACTTCTAGAGTTCGAATCTCTTTTCTTTTTTTTCCCTTCTTTTGATGTTGCTGTTTAGAGTGAACACGAGACTTTTTTCCAAAAATGGTGCTGTCCATTTCAGTTCCGTTATATAGATTTTTTTTTTTCACCCCTTCTATCTATGAATATTGTAAAAGGAACAAAATGAACCTCATGTGGAGATGGATCAATAATCATTGGGGATGATAATCATGAGTATAATAATCATATTGTTTATATTGATTACATGGGTATGTGTAATATATATGAAAGTGCTAT
Source organism: Acanthisitta chloris (assembly GCF_000695815.1). Taxonomy (NCBI): domain Eukaryota; kingdom Metazoa; phylum Chordata; class Aves; order Passeriformes; family Acanthisittidae; genus Acanthisitta; species Acanthisitta chloris. The sequence continues at coordinate 33,283 of NW_008687497.1, read as the reverse complement.
GGAGTTAACCAGCAGTGTTGTACCCTAAAATGTCATCTGTATGTCTCACTAATAAAATGATCTGTTGTCATTCTTAAAAAGTCAAGGCTGCATGCCAGGCTTTGTTGCAGCGTGTTCTGGACTACCCCAGCTAATGCATTTTATGAGCACAGTGGTATTAAAAGGAACTAGGATGATGTGGTTTGCACATGAGCTATATCCATTTCAGCTACTCTGGAGAGCTGAAGCTTGTATATTTTACTCTGTGGCTATCTAAGAAGAGTGCAGTTTGATGTAAATCCCAGGGCAACACTTGTTTTTACAGCTTTGCCATGGCTTTTGTCTTGTTTATGATGACTAACTTCAGTTTTGGAGTATTGAGTGACTTTTATGTTTAAAAGTGCCCATAAATTGCTCTAAGGCATCTATTTGATGCAGACACCTGAGTTGAAGAACAGTGATCTCATCTTGAAAAAAATGAAATAATTACTGAAAGGATCAGTTACAGGGAAAGGCTTGAACTAGGTCTGAGACCTGAGTTCCAGTGTCTGACTCGGTTATGGCATAAGCTCAACCTGTATGTGTGTGAAAGACATTCTATGTTTCAGGACTTCCTGCAGCATGAGAACTTAGACCTAATGTTCAAGAACATAGCTAGTCTTTTACTATGTTGAAATAAGAGGGGCTTTATTCCAATTTTATGTAAACCATTTGTTTAACTGGTGGAGTTAACAGTTATTGTGCTAATTGAATAATTACTTTTAATATCAAGATAGTTGTGGAATTCTAGTCTTCCTTACCTTTCCCCCATTCATCCACCATGGTAAACATTTGTGAGTCCTGCCTCTCTCAGAACCTTAACTGAACGTTGGCTGCTCATCTCTTGTTCTCTGTAGATGTGTGTGCTGCCTAGGATGCAGGGTATCTCTGTTGTGATCTGCAGTTTCACTTCCAAGGATTTAAGCAGGCACTAAAATTTGCATGCCCACCATGCCAAGGGATGAATTTATGTTAGATGGGAGAGCAGAGGGATAGAATGGTGAGATTTGTATAAAAATATGCAAAACGTACAAGCCCAAATGATTGATTCCTTATCTTCTGATTTAATCACATGGAAGAAAGTCATTAAAGGCTATCCACCTGGAAGAGTGCAGCAAATGCTATTTCACAGTTCACAAAGCAGAATTCTTCAAGGCTGTAGGAAGCTGGAGTAGTTAACCAGGTTTTAAATAGAGCCTCAGAATTTTGGCTTGTGCTGTTTCCTATACAGGAGTTTTAGGTTTTGAAGCAGCCAAGTGACGTTCTGACATTTTTTGTGTTGATTAGCATTTTTCATTAAGTTTTAGCAGGCTTGCAAATGCTTTGCTTGCTTATGCTTCCTTTGGCTAGTGAGAAGTCGATTGGGTAGGGGTTTTGTTTGGTTGGTTTTGTTGTTTATTTGAGGGGGTGGTTCTGGGGTGTTTCGTTTGTTCATTTTTTCTTTTTACAGGTCTTCCTTGTGGGTTTGTTTATTGGTGCCTGGTTTGGTTGACAGAAATATCCTTGAAAAGCTTGTTTGTATGTAAAAACACCAGATAGTATTTTTGTATCATAGCATTAGTTTTTCACTTGGCCCTGAAGAGGAAGTGCTTAGGTGTGGTAGCAAATGCTTTCAGTGATGGAAATGCTCAGTGTGACAGAGCAGATCTGGGGTGGACAGTGCTGTGCTCTGGCTGTCTCCTGTTTGTGTAGTGTCTTTCAAACACCATATCCAGCTTGTGCTAGTTAGAGCAGCCTTGAGGCTGCAGGGCTGGGACACAAAACTACAGAACAATAAGCAGCTGGCTTCTCTGTTTCCACACTTTAGGTGTGCCTTCGTGGCATTCCTCGGATTTTATGGTTTCATGTTCTAACAAATGCAAGCTGTTACCACAAAAGGTAATGTCCTCTGTGTTGGATCTAGTGGTAGAGTGACCATAGGCTGAGGGAGTTCGTCATCACCGAGAGGAAAATGAGCAGTTTCGTTTTTTTTCTGTTGAGTGAGCAAGCTGAGTTGAACCATCCTGGGCTGCACTGTTGCTTAACGTAACTCGGGAAAAGGAGAGCCTCTGCAGCAGGCCCACTCACCTCTGCATCTGCTCCATCACCTTGGCTTTCAGTCTCTGGGCTTGAAGGTGGCAGAGAGGTAGAGGCAGAGCTAGAGCAGCAGGCTCACATCCCACAGCAGGTGAGAAGGGACTGCTGTTGATGAGTGGTCTTGGCTGAGTTGACCTCTGTGGAGGAGGCTGCTCTTGAGCCAAACTGGTCCTCCTCACACACTGGGGCTTCTGTACCCTGGGTGACAAGAATATGTCATTACATGATTATCAAGCCTCTTTTCCCTCTGGAAGGAATGGAAAAAGGGTGTAAGGGCTCTTTTGGAGTTGGTCTGATGGTGACTGAGGACTCTGCAGCCTGAAGCAGCTGGAGGGACCCCATGAGGCAGAAGGTAAAACTGTGTGACTCCAGGAGTCACCCTCTTTAACATCTTCCCCTGTTAAGGAACAAATGACTGTCCTAGTGAGCTGGATGGAAGAGATTCTGTATCAGCTGTGATAAGGAGCAGTAGCTGGATGCAGTTCCTCAGGTTATGGGGGCTGTCATGTCCCTTCCCACAGGACCATACACAGAAATCACTTAGATGAGTGCATGTCCTCCTCATGTCGGAAGGAAAGTAATGGCTCCCTAGCAACCTTTCCATGTAATGAAAGGTGACAAGGTATTGAAGAAGACAAATGTTTGATTTGACTGTTTTTGACAAGTTTAATAATTCTCAGATGCTTCAATATGTAAAATACAAGGTGCAACAGTGTTTTTATCAAGATGTGTTGCAGGGCTACAAAGAGTATTCTTAAGAGATTTTTGTGTAAAGGGAGGGTAGCATTGTTTTTAGTTCTGTGACAGTGGGACAAAGATACTGGTTAAATGCTGAAACTGGAATCCTTAGCAATCATCATATTTTCTGCAGAATTTGACCAAGTTTGACATCCAGTGTCTGTCTCATCTGAGTTCTTCATCTGCATTCTTACTTTCGGTGTCTTTAATAGCACCTCTTCTAATACTTTGAATGTGTCTGGAAATAGGAGGTGCTGATAAATACTGACTTGGCTGTGTGATCATGTAAGACTCATTTGTTTTGGAAACCACATAAGTTAAAATCCATAATGTGGTTGGTTTTTTTCCCTTCTGACATTTTGTGTTGTAGGCTTCTTTTTTGCACATTTAGGAGTTTAAAAAAACCAAAAGAATAAAATATACAACCATGTGAAATTGTTGCTTTGTCTGAAAAATTGGAGCTTCAAAAATGTATTGTCAGCCTCATAATAAATTCTTAGAGTGAGCAGTATTGTAACTTTCTGTTACATTGCCTTTGTAAGCTTTCATTTGAACAGTTCTGAAAGGAAAACAGCATGTACTTTAAGAAGGTATTCTGTTCTTTTTTAGTACTGTGGAATACCTGACTCATGAGAATACAGAACTGTAAAATTATATTTACATTGAAACAAACACAAACTAAGCCAACTTGAGATTTGAGAACTTGTGTAATAGCATTTGGGTTTTAGTTTAAGTAACAAGTTTAAAGTACTTGAGTAGAACTCCAGTATTTGATAGGAAACTAAAACCAGTGATTTGAAATGTTTTTAGAAATGTATTTTGTGTCTTAGAATTGGGTGACACCTCTGGAGTCATCATACTCTGCTCCTGCTGTTGCAAACAAGCAAAGTGTACCTTCAAAAATTTAGCAAGCTACAAGTTAAACTTGTAAGGGAAAGAAAAATCTGTGAAGGCAGGTCCTGAGTCTCATTCTAGTAATGACTCTAAACATTATTCAGCCTTTAAGCCCAAATTAATCATGTCTAATTCATACCCATTTGTACTTATGATAATATTGCTAGTTCATTAGAACAGCCCTTCTGCTTTCATTTTAAAGAGAGAGCTAGTGAGGCTGCTTCTTCTGTCTTTGTTTTGGCTTGGCTTGCTGGTTTCCTTTGAGCAGTAGGCTCCTCCCTTCTTCTCAGCATAGGCTTGGGCTTTCCTTGCCCTGTTGTAGCTGGAATTAATTGTCCTTGAATTGGCCAGAATTATGCATGGTGTTTCAGGTGATGTCTCACCACTGCTTATACTCACCTGTTGTAGCAGTAATTCTGCTGGCATCTTGTGTGTTACAGGATGACTTAATCTTTGTCAGTTGCCTTCCAGTTCGAAAATGGCCTTTCCTTCTGCATCAACTGCATCTGCTTTCTGTTCCAAGTCACTGTTTGCCCATTTTCCATCTTAAGACCATGGCATGACTGTTAATATACGATGTTTGTCGCTGTACCCCTTGATGGAACTGATGTGAGCCTTTTTGAATCATGAAATGTGGATGAGTGTTTGAATTTATGCCATCAAAGTAGCAAGATAACACAACAGTGACTTTTGCTTAAATGAGTGATTAATATTGCTGATGGCTTTGTGTGTAGCCAGCTTTCTGACCATCCTAAGCTTTGGAGACAGGTGTTGCATAGCACTTCTAGGAAGGCAGTGAGAGTGAGGAGGTGCCTTTTCTACAATAGCTGATGTCCTGAGCAGGTCATCAGAGTAACTCCTAGGCCAGGTCACCTGGCCAGTTTCTTTAACAAATGAGTCTGTGCTTGATTATATAATCACAGAATCATATAGATTGGAAAAGACCTGTAGGATCATCAAGTCCAACCATTAACCCAGCACCACCAAGTCTACTACTAAACCCTGTCCCTCAGTGGCACATCTGCATGTCTCTGAAATACCTCCACGGAGATGGTGACACAACCACTTCCTTGGGCAGCCTGTTCCAATGCTTGACAAGCCTTCTGGAGAAGAAATTTATCCTGATGACTAATCTAAACCTCCCCAGTGCAACTTGAATTATAGAAGCGAGCATGGTAATACCGCAACACTGAGCAGGTTAACATTCCCTGCGGACCACATAGACTAGCAAGCATCAAGAGTAAGGGTGGAATGGCATTTGCAGTAAAGCTGGAAATCCTCACTTAAGTGGAGGGTGCAGTGTCTTGGCTCATGAGAAGTGCTATAGTGGTGGAGAGCTGTACAGGAAGTCTGGGAATATCACCAGAGGAAGGAGGTCATGTTCATTAAGACTTGTGCTGAGTTCAGCTCATATTTGATGTGAAAAGTAATTGTTGTTAGTGCAAGAAAAGATTTGCCTTAGTCATGCAGCAGTTTGCCAGGCTCCCTTAATGCTGCTGTTGATTATTTAATAACATCCTGTCTTACTCCACTTTGTCCTTGCTCCTGAAGCAATTAACAATTTTATGCATCGTTGGGGCACTTTCATTTACTCTCCCTCAGCTGCCCCATGGCTGTGGAATGAGTATCTCTGCATTTGAAGAGGGAAATGGAGGGACCTTAGTGTGAACCCAGGACTTGCACGCAGGGATGCTGTTTCCCTTGCTGTATCTCGAACAATATGAAAGCAAGGGCAAGACCAGCCTGAGGCCGCATGGGCTTATAATACTGAAGTCAAACTAGATGTGTTGACATCTTCGTCATTTGCTGATTCCTGTTTCTTTGAAGGTCTACTGAGTCTTCCTTCTTTATAAGGGGGTACCCAGACCAACTAATATAAGGGAAACCTTTCTGGTTGAGGAAATAGACTTGAATCATCATGTGATATCCAAATGAAAAGGAAAGCCATTTACTGAGAGTCAAATGCGTAGTTTTTGTCTGCTTTCTATTTGTGTCCTGTAGAACTGAGCTAGAATAGACAGAAGCAATCAGATACCAGTCATTAGGCCAAAAAATAGCCAGCATCATACTGATAGTCAAACAATGTCTCTTGCAGTCTACTTTGTCTGAACTGTCTTTGTACTCTGTCAGCTGCTGGACACAAGTCAAGTCATCTGGTAGGAAAGGCATGTGGCATATGGGCTGGAAGGACCTGGTTCACAGAGACTGGGGATGCTGGAAATGCTCTTCACAGGCTATGTGATGTGTTGTCATCTGTATGAGCTCTTTCTGCCCTTCAGGCAGTGTTTGCATTTGTCACTCTGAGCGTTTCAACCTTTCCAAGACAGTGACTCAGAAATCATCTGTCACCACTGCAGCAATCATTTCCTTATTCTGATGTTTTTGCTGATGTACATTGGCCATCCTATTCACTGGGGTGCTTGTAGCTGTCTGCCTTTGACCAAACCCGTCAGGTTTTTTAAGCAGACTAAAAGAACATGTAGTTAACAGCTATTCAGCATAAAAGGCAAAGGCAGAAACCAGCAAGTATGATAAATTGAGCACACAGATGCACAAACAATAACAGCTGCTATCAGTGACAGTAACAAAGGCCAGAACTCTCAAAACATTGGTGATGGGCCACAAAAGGAACTTCTCAGTTGTGTCCTTGAAGAGTGTCAGCTGGGGCTTTTTAACTGATGTGAAGGAAATCAAATTGCTGTGGATCTTGTAGGAGGATAGAGACTTTATTGGGTGCTTTAGAGTGCTGCTGAGGTCTTTAGAGAAAAGGCAGGAAAGGGAGTGATCAAGGCAGCTTGGGGAAGAAGAAGCGAGGAGTGCTGTTAATCTCAGAGTCTGCAGGATTTACTATCTCTAGCACAAACAAAGGAGAATTATGTCTGTTGCCTCTGTGCACAGAGAAGAAACCATTCTGCAGCATTACCCAAAGGTTTCTTATCTTTCTGTCATGTTCTGGACCAGCTTGGGTGATGGGTTCTCTCTGTGTTCTCCAAGCTGAATCACATTTGATGTGAAGAGGTTGGATTTTTTAGGTAAGGGATAGTTGCTACATGGGGAATAAGGAGTAGGACAGACTTAAAATGGGACAGGAAGAGGCAAAAGGGAAAACTACATTATTTTCTAGAGCTCTTGGCTAGTATCTGCCTCATTCTTTAAGGAATAGTCTCTTGCGTCTGGTACCGATGTGTCACCAGCCCCAGGAAATCTGGTAACATTTCAGTATGGACACATAGTTACTGAAGTGTCATGCAATCTTCTGGGTACAACTAATTCATCAAAATGTTTAGCATAAATTTAAGATGTGAACTTAGGCTGATTCAACAGAAATTAATTTGATCTAGGGACTGGTACAATGTATGCTTAAACTCATTTGCCCTTCAGAGATTGGTCTTTGATGCTGTACTGGGTCTGTCTGGCATACAGTTAACCTCCATAGCAGCCTGTATGGCACAGGATTTTGGATTTGCGACTGAAGCAGCATTGATAACCCACCGGTGTTTTGGCTATTGCTGACAGTGTCTGGACTTTCCCACTCTGCCCCTCCTCCCTTTGGAGAGGTAGCCTTTGCTTGGAGACCGGCTAGGTACCAGTCTTCTTGTGGGAAGTTGTTAGTGACTGTCTTTGCATTGCTCCTGTTCCGTTGTGGGTTTGGTGTTGCTTTAATTCTTCTCTTCTTCACTTATTAAACTGTCTTACCCTCACTTACAGATTTTGTCTTTTTTTGTTCTTCAACTCACATTGACTGAGAGGAGTGAGCAAGTGGGTATGTGGGGCTTAGCTGCTAGCTGGGGTTAACCAAAGACAGTCCCCACCTGTAACTGATAAAAAATTGTAAATAAGCATTTTTTCGTTTTCCCCATGCTGATCTCATGCTTTGTAGAAATTCTAGGCATTTAAAGAATTCTGCACTTGTGGATCCTGCCTTAAAGTGCCCTGTGTAATGCTTTTACAAATCATGCAGTTTACTGTGTGAGTATGATATAACTGTAACATAACTGGTTGAACTCAAATAGACTGATGCTGTCTGCATTCAGTTGTTGTTCTGTCTCTCATCTATGTTTTCCTTTTGGTGGGGTTAAAGCTGTAGTTCCTGAAGCAGCTGAGCTGGCTTAATGGCTCACTGGTGCTCAAAGAAGGTCTTTCTCCTAGCTCTGTCCCTTCACCAGGGTTGGCTCTGGTGTTAGTGTTCCGAGTTGTTTTGGGCTGAGGAGCTCAGCAGCAGGTTATTGCCTTTGTGCACCTGGGTTAGTTTTCTCCTGAACTTGGAGCTGTTCAATGGATCATTTCTGTGAGTGCACTAACTGGTGTCGTCTGTGTTGCAGGAGGGAGTTAGGTCTTCTGTAGAGAGTGGTGACCTTGTTGATCAGCTGACTCTTACCTCCAAACCACATCTTTGTTTAGCTGACTGCATTGACAGGCTCTAAATGAGTCACCTCATTCAGTCTCAAATGACTGCAACCAAAATGCAGCATTTTCAGATAATTGGGAGTCAGGAGAAAATTGGATACCTCAAATGGTGCTGTCCAAAATTACAGCCTATGGGAAAGGGCAGATGCCACAGCTGGCTGCTTGCAGATTCATCTTGGTCCTGGATAATAGTGAGTTTTGCATAGATGAAAACTTTCAGGAAATGAGTAGGAAGTGAATGCTTGAGAGACTTATGACCTGCTTTCAGCTTTGGTTTCAAGCTAATGATTGGTTCTTTCACAAAAAAAAGTATGGTTTTCTGTATCTTGCAGATTTTAACTTCTGTTCTATGTGTCCTAGAGTATGTGGAAAAGGCTGTTAAAGTGTGTTTCCAGCCCTTTCACAGCTCTTGATGTGTGGATATAACTGTTGTTCTTTCTTTTGCAGTTGCTGCGGGAGCTCAAGCATCCAAATGTCATTTCTCTGCAAAAGGTGTTTCTTTCTCATGCTGACAGGAAAGTGTGGCTTCTCTTTGACTATGCTGAGCACGACCTCTGGGTAAGGTGAATTGTTTGTAGGTACCAGGCTTAGAGTTTTAGTTGCAGCAAAGGGACAAGGTCAGGGAAGACACATAATTTTAAAAACAGTATAGCCTCTGACTCAGTGTTTGTTGGAAGCATTTTCAGTACTAAACAAAAGGCAGTGGAAAATGTTGAGTAAACACACCACACAGTCTGTGATTGCTTTAAGAAGATAAAAATCTGCAGTCAGCTCTCAGTAGCTAGAAGTCTAGTTACATAAATGTAGATATAACCCCCTGTTAGCTTTTCCTGCACCTTACTTGAGCTGTAATTGGTTAGTCGGGTGAATTCCCTTTAATAAATTACAAACTTATTTTCTGAATAGAACAGTTTAGAATTTTAGTTACATTGCATGTTGTTTGTAAATATATGAAGTGAGAGTAGTGCCACTGTATATATAATTGAAATTTAATTCATACATTTCAGTGAGAAGAATTTTTACTCAACTCATCTGCAGAAATTCTATGTATTTGGGAGGAAGGCTGTTTATTCCTAATTACAAAATACAACTTTAAAGTATATGTTGCAGGCAGAGTAAATTTGTTTTAAAATATGTACCATTTTCCTCTGTTAACTTGATGTTTGTAAGCTTAATGTCCATTTGGAATGCTTAAAAAAGTAAAGTAGCATGGTTAAGAATTAAAAGTACCATGCAGCCTTGACTTCCCTGAAAAAAGGTGTGTGCCTCAGATTAATTCTGGCATACATTTTAAGCATTGCTCTCAATGGTACAAGTATTGTAATACTGACCTTTAAAGATACTGAGATTCAAATTAAAAGGTGCAATGGAAGGAATTTGGAATGAGATGGAAATGTTTATGTATGTACTCATGTAAGAACTGCACAGTATGAATCATTAGTTGACTTTTCCTCAGCATGTAGCTTAGCACAAACCAAAGTAAAACTAATTTCTTTGGGAAATGGTGTTCCCTGTAGTTGGGAATAATTCAGTAGCGTTTGCCTAAGTGTCAGTTTTCCTTCCACTAAGCTAAACTGAAGATATTTTCTCAAAGTTAAATGTCTTGGAAGTTCTGTTACTTGGTATTGAGATTTTGATACAGAAATAAAATTAGAGACAAAACCAGTTTCCCAACAGCTGAAATGTTGAGACATTCTAAAGGCTGATGTAAACAACATCCTTTTAAGGGAATGGGAGGGGGTTTTTTTTCCACTGCTTCTCTGTATTTATGATACTCTAAGGTACAGAAGTTTATGAATGTTTGAGTTTGTTTTTGTTTCAAAATGTACTGCAAGGCTTTGTATTCGATAGAATGATCGTGACTATTAGTGACCTGTCCCTGTTTGTATTTAAACATTTCTGCATTGCTCCATGATAAACGCAAACCACCACAGAAGCACTTCTGTTAATGAAACACTGGTTTGTATATAAGTAACTTAGGAATGACCCTCAATTTTGACCTTTATGCTTACTTGCACATACTTGTATGAACTCCAAAACTCTCCAGCCATACCAGCTCCTGCTGTGCGTGTGGTGCTTGGCTGACTGAGCAGGGACTGCCACCTATTCATCAATGTTTTTCTCCATTGTGTACCTCCATTTTTACCATTGGCAGGACATGAATGTGCCTGTTCCTCACAGGAAAGCCAAGCTCAACACCTGAAGCTAAGGAGGGCAAGGCTGTATGGAGCTGGGCTGTGGCAAGAGAGGAAAGGCAGTTTCCCAAACGGTGTTGGGTAGTTGGGGAGCTAATTGGCACCTGGAATATTAGAGTTCAGGAAAGTAGGAAGAACACATGGTAGAAGCTTGGTGCTGTGTTTTGGGTGGACAAGATCAGGGCTGTTTTGATGATCACACAAGTGTGAGCCATTATAGAGAAGAAGTGTGAATGTATTAAAAACTTTGTTGTAGAAATTGCCTCTTTGAAGGAGACAAACATGGAAGTGGTTGCCATGGCACACCTTGCTATTGAAGTTAGTGACACCTGGGACTCAAGTGCTAAGACAACACTCTCTTTTGGGCTTCTCTTTGTTGCTAGATGTCCTTGCTTTTGTGTGCACTTAAAGTTGCTAAAGGTTTTTTCAGTGTCTGGCTTGGTGGCTTTCAGATGGACAGATTCATAGCTTTGCTCTGTCAACAGATTCTGTTTTGAGAGTACTGTGCTTTAAGGGTGTAGTAAATAAAGAAGGAGTAAATCTGGGCTTCTGATTTAAATGTTAAAAACTCACAGTACAGTTTGCAAATTTTCTGCTTGGCATTAGGTCTTGAATATTAGAGTGTCATTATTCCTGTGGGAGAAAACCTAAAAGTAAAATAATGTAGGAGGTAATGCACTTGTAAATCTGTGATGTGATATACGAGATATCAGCCTGTCTTAACAAAAAGACTCTCCAAGCAAAAATACCTCTAAAACCTCCCAAGATCAGTGACCTGTAAGGAAATTTGCTTTGACAGTTGGGTTGGGTTTGTATTCCTCATACTAGTGTGGGAGAGTGAGTGAGCAGCTCTGTGGGGCTTAGCTGCTTGCTGGCGTTAAACCACAGCAACAACTGATTTAAATTTTGAAGGATTTCCTGAGGACAGTGATCACTATATGTAGTACAGTATTAATTTTCTAGTACTTAAGGCACATGTTTCTAGTTTTGAAAATGAGTGATGAAAGGCTGAAAATAATTTAGAAGTCTGCATAAAGAATTGATGGCAATCTTTTTGTGTAAACATTACACTTTTTTATTTTGATTTCTTTTTCCTCTTTGCAGCATATAATCAAGTTTCACAGGGCTTCTAAAGCAAACAAGAAACCAGTTCAGTTACCTCGGGGAATGGTGAAGTCACTGTTATATCAGATCCTAGATGGTATTCACTACCTGCATGCTAACTGGGTGTTACACAGGGATTTGGTAAGTGCATCTGCAATGGGTTTTAGCACTGGGATGGTGATTCAGGGCAAGGATTGTTTTTTTAAATGAAAAATCACTGGGAAACAAAAACCTTTGTGCTAAGAGCATGTACTGATAAATATACACTTTTATACTGCAGTCAAACGGCCTTGATTAGTAGAGTGAATTTTAAAAGCTGGCTGTGACCTGATATGCTTATGACAGCAAGTGTATCAGATGGCTGTTTTCCTTTTTTGATTTTCTAAGTAAACTATTTTACAAGTGTTCATTTAAATAACAGGCACATTGAGGTACAGAAAATGCCTCTGGTAGTATCCCTGCAGGCAAGATAAATAACTAAATATGGCTTTTGTGTAGGTGGGGGAGAGGATGATTGCCTGTAAGAACTGCTGAAAAATAAAAGCTCCCTAAAATTACCAGTTTTATGTAGGATAGTAACTTTTGAAGGCCATTACCTTCTAATATTTATAATCCATCAGAAACACAGCCTGCCAACTTTTGAAGATTTCTGCAGGTAAACTAATGCTTATTCAAACTATATTATGAGCAAAACATTTTGAACCTGAGTTAGTGTTTCTTAGCAAATGCTTTAAAATGTTTTAAACTGGTGAATCTCGCCAATTCTTATATATTTGCCTTTGAATTATGCCCATAAGTAGCTGGGCTGTTCTGTCTTTTGTCTTTAAATTGAGTAGTTTTTCTGATCCAGTTGTCTGAACTCTTAGAAATAAATTGGGGGGGAAAAAGGCTATCAAAGTGTGATACCTGTATATGATGCTTCTAATTACTGAAATTTCCTTCGTGCCTGAGGCTATCCTTAGTTTGACCTTTCATTCCCTCGAGTCAGTCTTACCAGTGATATTCTGTGTTTGGTGCAATAAGTCTGTCTTCATTATTACTCTTCTGGAGCCACTTTTGGTCTTTGAAATAACTTCAGTAGCGTTCCTGGGAATGTGGTCAATGACTAGTTACTTGTCTTCTATTTTCATGCCCGATAAATGCTTCTACGGAATGCTAGTCTCTCTCTGTCCAAACTGATGGGGAAAGATTTATCTCTGGTAATAGCATTTTCACAACTGAAATACAAGGAAGCTTTGCTTTTTAAAATGGTCATATGGATGTTGTTTGTCATTTGCTCCTGGTTTTAGAAATGGAACAAAAGCCTCAGCACTGGGAGGGGGGAATATAAAAAAGACTGTAGTGGCTTTGTCATGACTCATGAAGTAGTGGAGCAAAACATAACTTAGAAATACATAGTGCATGTTACTACTTGGGCAACTTTGTCTTAAACCAAAATGTAATGTCTTCCTTTAATGTTCTGTCTGCAGTAGTACTCTCCAGTATGTTTTTAAGAGGCGTACAGAAAACAAATGACCTGTCATCAAGAATCTAAATTTTCCCGATTTCTACAATTGCAGAAAACTTATGAACTTGAAAAGTTTAAAAGAAAATCATGCGTGTTGTTAACTGGATGGCTCAGGAGATTGGTAATTTATTACAGAGCCTTTCACATGTAGGTCTGTAGCTCAAATATAGTTTAAGTTGGCAACTGCAAAAAACTATTAACACCTAATTTTCTGACCTGTGTGAAATGAGTTGGTGGTCTCAGTCCAGCATCAAGTTTTCTTCCAGCAGAAAAACCACCATCACAATTGGCTGTCTTTTGATAGTCTGAGGAAGAGATCAAAAATTTGAGACTGTGAGGTCTTCCCACTGGAACCTTGTCAAGCTGTGTTGATGAGAATCCTATAAAAGATGTGCAGGGGCTGCCTGTGCTGCCTTGTCCATGGAAATTTTCAGGCTTGTCATTTTGAAGCTGTCCAGTTTGAGCTGAATTTAGAAGGCACATATTTCATACAGGACAAAAGACAGAATTGTACCTGCTAATGCTTTCTTCCTTTTATCAGGGTCCCTGGGAGTAATCTGAGTAACAGAAGGGATTCTACCTTAGTGTTTTATCTTAGGAAGACTGGAGCATATTGGTGCAGAGTTAAACTTGAGAGTTGGGACTTTACAAGTGCCTGGATTCTGATCCAGAGCAAAATAACTGACATTAATACTTAGATGTGCTTTTTCTGTTCCTGAATACCTGTAATGTTACTCTTCAGGAATATCAGTGTTAAATCATCAAGTTTAACTCCAGATTGGATGGTTGGACAGATTTACTCTGTCTTTCCTACTGTGCCGTTAAAATGATAGGTGTTGCTGTAGTTTCTGGATGGTTTATGTTTTCCTAGATTTAGATACACCCACATTACTGCTTAAGTAACATGCTTGATTTCATTTCATATACTAGCTATTATAAGACTGAGGGCTTGGGGGTGGTAGGAGGCTAAAGAGTGTAGTACTTTGGCAGAAAAATGTTATTTGCGAATTCTCTCTCATAGGATAAGGATTTTTTTGAAGGGCATGAATTATCTATCAATTATCTTCCATCTAAGTGCAGTTTTCTGGTTTTGATTTAATTTTCTGTTCCTGTTTGGTGTTTTGTATTTTTTTCAAGATGTCTTAGTGAAGTTAAGTTTTAGGTAGGTTTTGGTGGTTTTGGGGATCTTGACTTCTGTAACCAGAAACAAAATACAGCATAAAGCAGCTCCTTTCTTGCTAGTGTCCACACACAAGACAGTAAAACTTAGTGGCTGTTAAAATCCCGATGAACTTAGACTGAAATTTGTCTTCACAGTGTTGGAATTGAGGAATCTTAATTTATGTAGGATTTATACAAAGTGACTATATTCCATATGAATCAGTGTAAACTGTAGGAAGACAGTACTTGTTTATTGTGGCTTTTGTATTCATGCTTTGCCTTTTACAAAGGAAATGCTTACAAATCTTTGCAGTAGCTTAACTATTTAAATAATAGTTACCTCTCTTTTTTACTTGCACTGGATACATGAAAGCAAATTCACCATTTCCATCAGAGCAAGGGAGGTGCTGATTGTATTTATCTTTGAATACTGCTTTGCTTGAGTAGTTAGCTTTTCCTTGAGTCTTTGAAACATACCAGTAAAATTTTTCAACAAATACATGCCAGCCTTCTTAAAATTTCTTATTTGACATGCATAATTTTCAGCTTTTTTAAATTTCATGACTGAGAGCAATTGAAAGCAGATTGTTTATTCATGCTCTGACTGTAGCAGGAAGGAAATAAGAATACTTCATGTAATTACCACAAAGTGCATCAATTATAGTTTTAATAATATTTTGAATTTAGTTATCAAGCATGCTTGAAACATAGTGCATTTTGCTGATTTCTTTTCCTAGTACTTTTTCCACTTTATAATATCCAGCTATTGGACTTCTTCATTTACTCAAAGTTCTTATTCCACACTAAAAATAAGCAGAAGCAGAAGATTGGCCATAGGTCTGTTTTCATCAATCTGCAACTTCAGCAGCGAGGGAAAAGAGAGGATGCACTTTGCAGCATGCTTGGAAGGTTTTTTCAAGTGATGGGCTCAAAGCAGAAGTCCCTTTGTATGGTACAGTAACTTTTATGCCATGCCTGTTCGCATCTGAAAGTGCATCTTTATTTAATACTATTTGTAGTAGTCCTGAGCACAGTCAGGATCCAGTCCCAGCTAAGAGATGAGCCACCCCTCCACTGCTTGTGTGTGGTGGCAGGAAGATTAATCTGTGATTTAAATTAATCATAGAATTTGCACCAAGATTATTTAAAGTACTTCTGTGGTGCAGCAATGCTTAAAAGCATACCATCACCCCCCAAAATAAACCCCAAACAAAAAACACCCAGAAGAAATCTCACAGGTCTTGTAGTACTACAGCTGGGACACTAGGGTGAAATGGGGTTTGTTCCTAAATTTTCAGACTACATTCCCTGGCCCATTTTGTTGTGCATGATGTGAGTGGGTGTTGAACAGATGAACTGCTGCTTGGCAAGGCAGGTATGGGAGTGGGTAACAGTGTTGGGCTCCTGCTTCCCATTCCCCTCCTCCTGTCTCTTGCCACAGGAATGACAATGGCTTAGCCTTTGTCAGTAATGTCCATGTCCCAGTTAGTCTGGGATTGTGTTGCTGTGGATGTTAACATTTGCAAACTAGCACTAGCACAAGGTTCTCCGGCCTGGGGAATATGTTTCCAGTGTGTAGCTCAGCTGTGGGATGAGCACTGTTTTTTGATAAGCTTTCAGGCAGTCAAACTTTAATACAGTTGCAACATTGCTTCCTGGGTCCTGGACTCTTCCCAAGAATACCTGCTGCCAGGTTTGGGATTAGTGGGAACATTAAAGATGTTCTTTTAACAATGAAGAGGAGAAGCCACTGCCAGAGTATTTTTTGTGGACAACATCATAGTCGCTTTCCAGAGTCTGGAAGGTGAATCACTTAACTGTGCTTCAGGCAAAGTTAAATATATGGAGCCTTTTACCTTGGCAATTTACCATTTTCCACATTAGAGCTCTAGAATCCAAGAATGTCTGTGTCATCAATATT
>NW_008687497.1:0-17250 GCF_000695815.1 Acanthisitta chloris | reverse complement strand
TGCCCTTTGGTCTTGCTGTAGTGCTTCCAGAGCTGTGGCCATTTGAAGGAGTGAATCTAAGTGCTTGGAAAGAAGAAAGTAGTAGTAGGAAAAGCTGTGCACATTACTAGGAAGAAGTTTACAGCTTTTAAAAGCAGGGTGATTTTCTACTCTGTTTAAGTATATCCACAGGTAATAGGCCTTATTTTCCAAAAGGCATTATAATGACTTGCTGGTGATTTGCTTTCAGAGGAGAGAGAAAAATCAGCCCTAACCCAACCACTGTTTCCATTGTCAGCTGTTGTGTTTCCCAAGATTTTTGTTTCCAAGGTGTTTTTCATGGCGTGTGTGCTTTCAAGAGATTACAAAGGAACAGTGTGTCTGGCAGAACCTTGTTTTCTTGCATATCCTATAATTGCATGCTTTTCTGTGAGCCTTCCAGTTAGAGCAGAGAGAGATCTTTGAATTTGCTTAGAGATCTTTGAGTTCACCATAGTGAAGCCTATAGAGAGGCATGGAATCATGTGCTTCACATTCATATAAGCAAGGCCACTCTCTTTGAAAGGTCATAGCTATCAGGGGATGTTCCTGAGGGGAAAAAAGCAAATATCACTCCAGTCTTCAAGGAGGATTTGGGAAATTACATGCCAGTCCCTCTCGCCTTGATCACTCCAAAGGTGATGGATCAAATCCTCTTGGAAGCCATTTCCAAACATTTGAAAGGTGATTGGGAGTAGTCAGCATGGATTTTTATGAAGGGGAAATTGTGGTTAGCCAACCTGAAAGCCTTCAGTGACTAGCTTGATGGATGGGATAAGAGGAGTGGATGTTGCTTGCTTTAGTAAGGCTTTCTACTCTGCATCCCATACAGCCTTGTAGACAAACTAACAGAGTCCAGACTAGGAAGTGCACAGTGAAGTGGATTGAAAACTGGCTGATGGATGGGCTCAAAGGATTGTGATCCGTGCTGCAAAGTTGAGCTGGACACCAGTCATTAGTGGAGTGTCCCAAGGGCTGATACTGGATTCAGTGCTGCTTAACATCCTCATTAGTAACCTGGACCCTGAGACAAAGCGCATCCTCACAAAATGGCAGAGGATTTCCAGAGACAACTTCCAGCCTCAGCCATTCTGTGAATGTCTTCTGTCTTCACCATTTGATCAGTCTTGAAAAATTTGGTTAGTGCCTTTTCAAGGTCTAAAATCCAGCTCATGGCAAATCAGTAGAAGAGAAGCTGGGGGGGAAGAGGACCCATGTGTGAACAGGTGTAAGATGAATATGAAAGATTAAATAGCTCATACAGAAGAAGAAACAATGTGAAGAAAGCAGTGAAATACAAAACCTTTGCAGCAAAGGTGGACATTTTTGCAATGTGTCTTGAGTGCTGTATGATGAGAAGGGATGAAATGGTGTCATTTTCTTTTCCTGGGGAAAAAGAGATGGCATATCCCCAAAAGTTTTTTTTTTGAAAGCTATGTGGTCAGAAAATGAAAGATACTTCTACTGGATCATCAGTTGTTACAAGCTTTGGTATGAAACACTTGTGTAATGACAGTATCTCTAGAAAGAGATGCCCAAACCTTAAGATATTTAAAAAATTGTCAATTCTATAGGATTGAAGTGTTGCAGAGATTCGTACTTTTAGATGTTTCTTGGATTGGTCCTATATCTTTTATTCTTTGCTGGAGTGCTATTCCTTTAGTGCTCAAGTACTGAAATTAAATGGAAAATATAAACAAAAGTACAATATTCACTCTACTTCTCCAGTTTTACTTAGGTCTTCATTGCAAGGGTTTCTGGTAATTTTTTTTAATTGGTCATCTTTAAAGACAATGAAATGATTATTTGTTTTTAATTCACAGTCCATATCCATTCAAGCAATTCTTGGATATGAATGTAATCTTTCATAGCTTTTTACAGGGTGGCCATCTTTAAGCTTTGGTCTTAAAAGCAAATGCAAGGCCATTTTTCAAGTTTCCAGTAGGGATTGTAAAAGGATAGTTTAAACTCCAGGATTTATGTAATATGTGGCATCAACAGATACATGTGAAAATTGTTGTCCATCCAGCTGGTGTTGAGCAAAAATGCTAAGCCAGTCCTGAAAGTTCTTGATAATCTTTTACCACCTACTGCTGTTAGATTCCAGCTGATAACAAGGTGGAATGTTGCATAGGGGAACATTTGGTAGATATTTTTCTCATTGCAAGTAAGAAGCTCATTTATAAGTTTGGTTCAAATGAAAGCAGGGATGCAAGGAAAGGTCAGAATTCTCTGTTTCAGGTACAGGTTTTTCAAATCTGCCTCTCTCAGAGTACTTTTATTTGAAGCCCCATTTACTTGATTGCCAAGTCCAACTTTATCTGTCATTTTTGTAGCCTTTCATTATCTTCTGCAGGTGTTTCCCAAAGGTCTGACTATATTGATTTGTCTGGGATACACTTATGTTTTGTCTGGTGGAACCTAAATGTAGCTTTTCAATAGCTTCCTTGCTTTTTAGCTCAGTAATTTTTTCCATAAATAATTCTCAAAATAATTAGTCCTTTGGTGATAAAACCCAAGTCCCACAATCTTGATGTTTACGACTGGCAATAATACTGGCAACTCTTTGTAGTGCTGTTAATGAATATACCTTGTGTTGAAACTACAGGAAGTACAGTCTTTGCCTGAAGTTTAAAGGGAAGGTCAGGATGGAGGAGTCTATGTATTATTAGAGGAGCTTTGTTAATTTACCACACCAATAATGTGACCAAACCTAGGCAAACTTACATTGTTATTGCCTAGAGAAAACACAGGTAGAGTTTCTGAATTTGGAGTTTTGTAATCAGTGAAACTTCTACATCAAAGAAGTGCAAGGTGCAAAAAAGAAATAAAACAAGTAAGACATGATTGAACTGGCACCAGATGTCTTAGAGACAGATGAATGCAACACAGATGTGCCTTTGTAGACATGAAGTTGTATTACATGATTATTGATGGTTTAGTGCAATATTTTTGCCATACCTGCTGCAGAACTGTCAGACACAAGAAGCTGTGGGAACTGAGGGTTTTTTTCTGACATTTCTACATCTTTGTGAATCAAATAATTTTAACCAGCTATCTTGGGCCTGTTAACAGGCAGTAAAGAACTGTTGTACAAGGGGAACTGCAAATTTGAATCTGAAAGTAACTTGTAATTTTTTCTTTATGTAGCTGTAAATGCTGTAGTGAAGAGTACTGCTTTTGTTCTCTATCTCCTCATTCCCCTAGAGCCCTTCAGGAGTAGATTGAATGTTTCAGGGCTGATCTTTATAATAATTTGCATCTTTACCTTACAGGGTCTGAAATCAATGCAGGCCTTTGCTGTGCCTTTAACTGAGAATTAATGTTATTGTAGTGGGCTTTGGGAAGTTCTGGTGCTGGAAAGAGTAATATGAGTAAGTAATCCAGCACTGTTTGAAGGCTAACTCGTTCATGTCAATGCCTTGCCATGCAGTAGTTACAGGTAAGCTGGCTGCAGTAACTCTCATCTCCATATAATATAAACACAAATAGAGATAAGACTTCTACAGAGGAAAGATTCTAGAAGCTTGAGATCTAATTC
This sequence comes from Acanthisitta chloris, assembly GCF_000695815.1. Lineage (NCBI taxonomy): Eukaryota > Metazoa > Chordata > Aves > Passeriformes > Acanthisittidae > Acanthisitta > Acanthisitta chloris. Next base: position 13,691 of record NW_008687497.1, on the reverse strand, counting down.
CTACCATAAAGGTGATGAACTGTACTCGCCAGATGGAAAAAGTGTCAGCATAACTTGTGGTTCTGACCTGAGAGAGGTATGGAGGACCAGAAGGTCTTTGATCACAAATGTACCTTTGATGTAAGTTTAGTCAATAAAAACCCTGCAGTAGGATTTAGTAAAAACCCTAGAGTATGATTTTAGAAATACTTAGATGCAGTTTGTGGGTTAGGTTTGTTGGGTTTTTACTGCTGAATACATTGCTAAGGTCGTGGCAAAGTTATGACTACCTAAAATGCTGTGAAAGATGGAATATAAATGGTTCAAAATACAGGAAATAGCCATAATAAGTGTATTCGCTGCATTCTGCTGTAGGACGAAAATGCTGTGTTCTATATGAATGGTTTATATTCATAATATAGAGAAAAAGATGGTGAGAAAACAGTTCTTTGATTAAACCTGAGCAGTTTTAAAGTAACCTGATAAATAGGACACACTTGTCCCATATAGAAACTTGTTCCTTATGAACTCCCAACTTCACCTGTCTTGCTCTGAACACAAATGACACAATAATAATCTTTGGGGTGTTTGAAATACTGTGTTTGTTCTGTGCCCAAAGGTGCCTTAACAGGTAAACACAAAGCCCATGCAACCACTGGAAAGTGCATAGTAATAAATCACAATAGGCTTTTCTTCACCTTTGTTATTTTTTCTTAATCCGGAACAGGAGGAGTTGTGTAATAGTCAATACAAGTAGGGTGATATGGAGGTAATGAGAATATTAAAACAGCAGTAAAATAGGGCTGTTAAGGAAAATGGCAATGTGCTACCACAACTGCATGCAAAACAGAGAGTAAATAAGGCAGTGTTCTGCCTTTGTGTGAAGTGGGATGTATGAGATGATAGTACTACTGAATGCCTGTCAACCTGCAGAAACTGCTCCAACAAAATCAGTGAGCAAAAATGGTACTCATTGTTTTCATTGCCCATTCAAATTCCTTACCTGTAAGGCAGAAGTCTAAATTTAAGGAGGAGATGGAATTATATGTGGAATAGTATAGTACATAGAAACCAGTTTCGGAGCATGTTCTCCTCTAGCATTTGATCCTGCTCTGGTATGTCCACAACGTCCAGAGTCATCCTGACCTATGGACAGTGCAATCGCTTCTGTAGCAAAACCCACAGGAAATAGATTTCTTCAAGACAGTTTGTTTTAATTTAGTAAGTTTGTTATTACAGTTTTGAATGACATGTTAATGATATTTGACATGTTAGATTTGACACTGCTATAATAATGGTTTTTCCTATAATATCCACCTTTACCTCCTTGGAGACTTAGTACAAAAAGTGACGCCATGCAGCTTGTCCTGATGTACATTTTTAGGGAGTGAAAAACTTGGCCTGAAGAGTGTAATTAATTTTTTTTCTTTCAGCTTGAATTCAGTTCCAATGCAAGTGATAGAAAAGCCTGTGTATTAGGCAGTGTACAGGCTTTTAATAAGTTACATTGCCTCAAGTTGGCAGTAATTGAGTGACAGCAATGAAAGGAAGTTTTTGGAGTGTGTTCAGAGCATAAAAATGTAATAAGTGGCACCAACAGCTTTCATCAGGCTGAAACAGAGGTAAAATATGGTAACTAGCAGAAGGCCTCCCTAGCATAGATACAGCACCCCTCTGTCTTCTCTCCCATCCAAATCCTTTCTGTACTTTTAAAATTTTTGAGCATGTGTGCTTTGATAATTCAGGGGTTTGTTTTTGTTTAGCTGTTACTGGTAATTTTAATGACTGCTGGTTTTAATGAGAATTCCATTTAGGTGCTTGAATTGTTTATGTTAAAGAGCTCTGGGATGTTCTATATAAAAAATAATTAACAGGAAGTATTGCATTAAAATGAGTTGTCTTAATTTTCCAGTGTTTTTCACAATTCATATGTTCTGTAATCAAAAAGAATATTTTGTATTTTCATTTAGGTTTAATACATGTTGAGGTCTCTGGAGCCATTGTTTTCACCAGTGTTTGTGGTGGTCTTTAGATTATAATTTATTTTAAAGCCCAGAATCAGTTAACAGATGCAACTGAAGTTGCCTTGATTGTGAATGCACATCTTTGAATTCAAGGAAAGAAATTAACTTCAGGCAAGTGCTGATACTAGCATTTTGAGAAGGTTGTATTGGCACTATTATTGTGCTAGAGTACTGTTTAGCATTGAAGTAGTCAGTAGTCAAGTGGAAAGAAATGGAGTTATTTTCTTTTATCATAAAATGTTCCAAAAAGACAGTTCTGTTGCTAAGAATGCAATGAGGGAACATCCCACCTTGATAATAAATATTTTGGTGTATGCTATGACTACTTGAAGATCAACAGGGTTGTTGGAGATGTACCTTAGGACGCACAAATATTGAATGTTTTGTGGGTCATAGCCATTGAGATGGGTTGTGAATTTTGCAAGCCTAGCTGAAGGGTAGTAGGTTTTGCTGCACAGCTGTTCTTGTCAGAAGGCCTAAATGGGAAGTGATAAACCACATCAGTGTATTAAAATTTCTACCACTATGCCACAAAAGTGCTCTGCCAAGCAGGCTACAACTTGCTAAGCCTTTGCAGTTGTATTTCAAAACCTGTTTGATTTTTTTTTTTTTCATGCCATTGAATTACAAACTTCACAGCAAGACATTTGTAACTTATTTGTGTTTCATGCTTCTCAGGCACTTGCTCACATACAATTGAAGAAGTTCAGTTTTGGTTTTGTATGATTGTAGGGTTATGTTTTTGAATCTGTTCCTGTATTGTTTAATCTAATACTTTGAAGTCTAAAATACAAAGAAATCATTCATTCTAAATCTCAATAGAATCATTGTTGAGGTTATGGTTGCAAAAGCAAAATAATTTAAGGATAAAATCCCTTTGCCCAGTATTGTTCTTTTAAAGTTAAACTGTTGGGTTTTGTTTTTTAAATTGAAAACCGATGTTACACTTTTATCAGTTAGCTTGGCTCATCACAGGTAGAAATGGATGGCATGGCCAGTTCTGGAAATTGGTGGCCATTAATGATGCACAAACAGTAGTGGTTGACAAAAGTCACTGGTGTGACTCACCCCATCACGGAGAACCCTCTACTGGGCAATATTTTAGTAGCCAAACTCTTAAGTATTGGGTTATCCAAATGAAAATTGATTAGGATGATACTAAAACCTTAATAAAACGGAGGTATAAAGAGTATGAGTCTGTTCATAAATATACACAGGACTTAAATATACACAGGACTTGTTCATAAATATAACAAGGAGTTAGTAACAGGGGTGGGGAGGAATCTGCATTATAATACCATAATAGATAATTCAAAGGAATTTGAATTACTCGGTGATAGCTATGTTGAAAATCAGTCTTTGAAAACTGGCAATTTTAGAAACAGACTAGTAGCAAAAAATACATGGAGTAATAGTTCCTGCAGGCCTGGTTTGATGCTAAAATCAGGAAGCATCAAAGATTGCAATGGCTAAGCTGTCTAAAAATGCCCATTTTGTTCCTGACTGCTTTGATGAGTAAAGCTTAGTGAAAGGAGGTCCCAACAGTAGAATACTTTTCCTGGAGCATGAGAAAATGTCCTGTGGTTGCCACACATCTGCCATGCAAGTAATCATTTCCTGGTCCTACGAATAATTTGCTCTGAGCAACAGGAATGCTGTCTTTTGTTTGTTTGTTTTTTTTTTTAAATACTGCCACATCTCATCAAGACAGGCTGGTATAATTTTTATGTTGTGTTTTTACCTTCAAAATAGAAATCCAAGTAAGTTCTGAAGCCTGAGTTTCCCCTCTGTGAATGAAAGCTAACATTTTCGGCATATGTTAAGAAGCAGCATGTGACTGCTTCTTGTTTGTTCAGAGTAGCAGTCCTGCAGAAAAGATGTGAGACAGTGCATGGCTGGTAACCTTAACCTGAATCAACAGCCTTACACAGTGAGGCAGGATACCATACTGAGGTCATGTAAAGTGGAAGATGCTTTGCAAGGCATGTAAAACAATCTCTCCGCTGCATTAAGCATTAGTGAATCCTCAGCAGGAGCAGTGTGTGGTTTGGATCACTTGAATTCAAACAAATAGGTGGCCCAAGGCAGAACAGCTAGAGGGAGGCAGAAAGAATGATCAGAAATCCAGGAAAAGATAACCTACTAGGAAACACAGGGCATAAGAGAGGTTGTTTTGGGTTTTTTTTTTATCTGAGTGATAGGACTGAAGAGAGATGTTTGTCTCAGAGGAAGCGTAAGAAGTTCTTGCAGTGAAGGAGTGGTTGTCTGCTCCTTATGCTGATATAGAAAAAGAGAGAATGGGAGTAACCTCATCTGTTGAGTTAGAATGAAAGAAAAAACACTGTGATGGAGAAGACTGAAAGAGAGTAGATTGCCTGGGAATTGTGCAGCCTTCATCACCAGAGACTTCGGGATGAGAGTGAAAAGAGAGCGATACCATTTGTCAGGTCAGGCAGGTGGGTGAAGGTGACTGCCTGAAGTTCTTCACAGGTCTATGAACCTCTTGCTGTAGTCTCTGGGGTTTTACCTCCTTTGTTTGAAATCAGTCTGTCTCTTAGGATTTCTTTTTGCACTTTGCAAATAATGATTAAATTAGAAGCACCTAAAAACATTGCAGCGATGATGATTGTTCTCTTTTCAGTAGTAATAGTAATTAAATGCAAAACATTAGGAATTGTCCAGGAATTACACAACAAGTCCTACAAAGACAAATATAGGACAAGATAAGGTTTAGTGCTGTGCTGTGGTCCATGAGAATGAATTCTTGCCCTGCTGTTGGGGTGGGGCTTGGTAGGGGAAGGGTGATATTTCTTTACTTTAGGTTTATGGGGTTGCCAGAAACTTGTTTTGTTGGTCTCTGAAGTACTCGGCTGTACTCAAGAGCTGCATGGCTCTTGACATTTGGTTTAGGATCAAAACAGGTTTTTCATTGGCATTTGTCTGATATGAGCAAATTATTTTTATTTAATGACAAAAATAAATATGCCTCTTTTAGAAAAAAATTGAGTGACTTTAAGTTCATCATTTGTAGTTATAAAAAATCAAAACAGATGACTGTTTCCAAGTAGTGTGTTTTCAGGATGCAGTATAAAAATTGCTGCAAGATTCTTCTTCACTTGCTCAGTCCAAGTGTTTTGAATAAGCAATTTCAACTTTCATTTTCTCTGGATAATTGAAATTAAACCTAAAATTAACAAATTAAACCTACTGATTTAGGTTTCTCCCTTCTGTTTCTAATGGCTGCTTATATTTCTTTGCAAATAAATTTCTAATGTGTAATGAGTTGCCCAAAGAGAGAAATCTGTGGAGCTGTTTTTGTCTCCAGATGGTAGACTCAAGTAGCAGGAGGAATCCTTGACCCATATATTGACTTTTGTTACTGGACTTCAGTGTTTTTCAGGGATTTCTCAAAATGCACGTGCTTTAGGTATACCAGTACTGCCCTATGCTGCTTTCTGGTAGATATCCCCCTGTTGAATTTAAATTGTCTTGTTTGGAAAAGTCTTTCTGAAAAAAATGTTGTTCCAGGCTCCTCATGCAATGATTTAAAAAATGGGAACCTTGAGAATAAGACATCTGATTTCAAATTTAATTTTTTTTAACTGTGATATTCTTTACAGTGATGTGACTATATAAATATTTTTGTCTGTAGGAAGAATCTTCTGTTCTAAACAGAGCTGTTTCAGCCTTTGACTCTAGAAAAAGGTGAACTACTGTGAATGGTTTTTCCGGACCAGCTGAGTTTCTTTTATTTTGTGGCTTTAGAAGACTCCTACACGGATTTCTAAATTGTCTCTATTGTTAAAGGTGTTCTGTAACTCCTGAAATCTGAGTGTGAATCAAGCTGTTGATACTTATTTTGCTAACCAGTACTGTCTCATCTCATTACGCTTTCTCTTCTCATCTCTACCTACCTTGAATTTAGGGTAGAATATCTTGGGTGCAGGAATTGTTACCCAGTGCTATGCTGATTAGTCATCTGGTGTAATGGAGTTTTTGTGTGAATAGGGCTCTTTGTCCTTATCAAAATCCAAACAGTAAAATATTTTAAGGTGAAAACATCATGAGGATGTTACAAGTGTTTTTGTAGAGTATTATCAACCTGTGAATTTACAGGGGGGAAATGATACTGTAGGTCAACCTATTATATATCTGAAAAATTTCAGTGCCTGTGTAATGTATTGTTTACTCAAAAAATATCAATTAGGCACATAGCTTATTAACACCCTATATATATTGAAGCAGGTTTTGTACAAGATGTGGATTTGTTCTTTGAGTCGCAGTGTAGCAGTAGAAAGGCTTATGTGGTGAAATTATGTGCTTTCTTACCTAGCAGATTGAAGTGCCGTCAAGGTCAGCATTGACTCTGAATTTAAATATGTATGCTGCTTGTTTATTTCTAGGACTTTTCTAGAAACACTCTAAATGGAATGCTTTGAGACCTGTGTGCCCACATGCTAGATTTTTTTAATGTTGAAGCAGTACTTACCTGGACTGTATGTCTTTATTAAAAACCAAACCAAAAAGTGGTGGTGATGGTGTGGGGAACAGTTTCTTTTGCAAATTGCTGAACTGGTGCAGTGCAAGTTGGATCTGTTGTTATGGCTTTTGGAAAGGCAGTGGAATATATTTTACCTTTTTGATGACATTCAAGCTATAACATTTTCTTCCATCTTTAACCTGCTCTCAGAAATGCAACACCTCTGATATATATTTTGTACATGGATTGTAGAGTTTTGGAAATCAATTTTGGACCCATTCATAAACAACAGTAATTAAGTTTCTCAAGGAAATTTTTTGCTGGATTACTAATTTTTGTACCTTGTTTTACATGATATGAATTACTTCCAGACTGATATCAATTTGTGGTCTTTTGCCTCTTTGCGTGTGTTTACACCAGGGCCTGATAGATTCAGGAAAGCTTGAGAATTTTCTAGAGTATGCATTTAGTAAATCACACTAAGATACTGAGATTTATTGTATTAACTTTTAGGTAGTCTAAACAGTTTTGCTGGGGTACTTTTTTCTTAAGATCAGTTTAAACTGGGAACGCAAAGCAAGAGCTGTAACTCAGCCTTATTATAATTCTTACAGGTCCCAGCTGAATAGGAGCCCCTGTTTTGTCCAGGATTTACAGAATGAATGGGTATCTAAATCACTCCATTTGAGAACAAGTCTGGCATACATTATCAGCTTTAGTTGTGAGTTTCCTTACTTTTTTCCCCTCAAAATAAGCACTGCAGGTTGGATTATATAAAAGGTATTAGCATATGAGGAATCTTCTGACTGCAGATGCCAAGAATGGATTATGAGAAACAGGACAGCAGAAATATAGGATTATGAAGTGAGTTGTTACATTTCTAACCAGCTGAACTCTAGCTCACTTCCTTAGCTCACCTCCATAGTAAAACAGAGAAAGGGAAGATGGAGAGAAAATAGTGCAAAGGCAATGCTTTCCAGTTCTGCAGCTGTGTGAATTGGTAAACACTTGTAAATAAGAAGAATTTAGATGGTTTTTCTCTCCGATATTGATACGGTTATGTTTCACCTGGATCTCATTCTCGTATTTCTGATGTAAAACGTGTCTGCAAATGTGCCTAATGACCCTGGGCAAAACGTGCTGTAGAGCTGTGTTCCCATCCCTGTGCCGGGGGTGGTGGGCAGCACTGGGACTGCCTCCCACCAAACGCATCCAGCGCAATTCAGGTAGAAATCTCCACGGCTCCCAGCCCCTGCGGGTTGAGGACAGACACCAGGGTGTCAGTTAGGGAATATGGTGCTGGAGCACAGCAGTGCCTAGAAGAAACATGAGGAAGATGCAGTCAGGGAGAGCCTGTGTCTGGGTCCTTGCTTTACTGCTGTCCAGCTTTACTGTGACAGAGAAACTTGTCATTTTTTATCAAAACGAAGTTGGTTTAAAACTGGCAAAACAAAGCTTAACTAACTTTTCAGAGACTAATGTTTAGGTTTATCGTGGTATATGTATTGTATATTTATTTTTTTTTCCACAGAAACCTGCTAATATTTTAGTTATGGGTGAAGGTCCTGAGCGAGGAAGAGTAAAAATTGGTATGTTTATATCTTTGATAAGTCCCAGTGTAGCATTTAAGTTAGAATGTTCTGAAGGTGCAGTTGTACCACTTAAAGTAGTCACTGTAATACTAGTATGTGCCTGGGCACATTGCTAAATGCTGTTTCCTGAGTGACTGGCTTCATAATGTTAGCCCCATGCACCAGTTCTGACAATGAAATGCTGTAGCCTCATCAATAAAAAGTGGAAAATGTCATTATATTTTGTTTAATTGGGTGTTTGTGTGGGGTGGGGGATATGGATATGGGGATAAAGGTGACAGCTAGCTAGGGGGAAAGGAGGAGAAAGAAATGGGATTTTAAAATTTCCTCCATTTACGTCTGTAATGCCATGACATTATCTTGCTGCTGCTGCTGCTGCTGCTGCTTATAAAAACCTAAATAGGGGACTACTCGTTGATACAAACCTTAAATGTTATAATGGAATCAAAGGTGGCATTTAGCCTGCAAAATATTCTTGAAAGAGTAGGCAGGTCCCTTTGGAGATAAACATGAGGGATCTTAAAAGTCCAGAAAACCCAGTAATCCATCCAAAATGTTTAGTGAGAACTACTGCTAAATGCTCAACTTGGGATGTACCAGGGTAGGAAGGACCCCACACTCCCCCACTTGTAAAATTTTCTGGTGGGAGTTACTGTTCACAGGGAGAGGATAATTTGTAGCATTTCAGTTGGTTTAAATATAAGTAAATGCATAAATAAAAATTAACAGTAGTCTAACAGTAATAAACTATACAGGGCTGTGCATTCTCATGGCAGTGCTGGGATAGCAGGCTGCTAATGCACAGCCTGCTTACATTTGTTATGGTAATGCAGCCCCCTTCGGAAGGGTTTTTTAAAGCTAGTTCATCTTTTTCTCTTCCCTCTGGCTTGCTTTTATGAGATTATTCTTCTGCTTTGTTGCTCTGTTCTCTTACTGTTTTGTTTATCTGAACTATATTGTTAATCACTAGTATAATGATTCAGGGTAGGATTTTCTTGGAGCATTCAGTGCTGCTCTAGTCCTTCCCTCGCCCCTTGAAATCCAGGGAGCAGGTGGGCCAGGGCTGAACGCTTCTGCAGATCCTACCCTGAAAGTTTTTAATGCCCTTCCAAGCTTTAAGATTGACAGTAGGGACTGAGGTCTTCTCTGTAGAAAACAGGTACAGCATGGACAGCAAAAGGGAGAATTTCTTTCTATTACCTGATTGTTCATGGAGCAGTTGCTTCCAAAATAGAGAATGTAGGTCATCCTCTGGGTATGTTCACTCTGAACAGTGGTGGTGATATTTGCTGTATACAACTACTCAGTACTAATTGCACATAGACCACCCATTTATTTCTTAATTTATAGTTTTGAATTAATTTGGGAATAACTTAGAAAACAACTAAATTAAGTCAGAGTCTGTTAATGGACAGGTGAAAGATTCTGTATTGGGCCACCAGTCCTCTGAGCCATCCATTCCCAGCAGGGGAAGAGGGAGGGGAACCCTGGATTTCTAAGTGTTATCAAAATGTAGATTTTAATTTTTTTTTCTTATTTTCTTAAGATCTTGCCACAGCAGTAAAAGAGTACAGAATTTATACCCATATCAAGGGCTTCCACTCTTCCAGTGTAACTAAGTTTTCTAAAAAATACATAACTGGTATTTAACTAAAAATAATTTTATAGGCTTTTTGTGTCATTTTGAGTAATAAGTTCACTTCCTGCCAACAATTTTCCTTATTTTTCATAGTTGCTAGTGACTTGATCATATTTTGAGTAACTGATATTTTAATGTAGAAAACTGTAAAATGTTTTTCCTTTTAAATGCTTTAAAACAGTCATAAATAGGAATGCATCTGAAAAAAATTATTAAGGATTGTGTAGTCAAGTTAGAGACCCATATTTACACTGCAGTTCTTCCCTCAGCAAGTGAGCTACAGCATGTAGGTCCTTTCCCTCAAAGTGGCTACTCATTTCATTCGAGTCTTTCTCAGCATGTGAATATCCCTACACCAGAGTCCCTCTGTCTGGGGATTTGGGGAGTGGTGGGTCGGGAAAGCGATTTGGTGGGAGAAGCTGCATATTTTAGTCTCTGCCCATATTTTTCCTGTATGACTTACATTTGGTAGTTCAGGCAGATTGCTAGGCAGTTGTATACTACCAAATCTAAAAGCAGATTTTAATTATATAATGCCCACAACCAGAATTTTAAAATCATAGCCTAAATGGTACTGGTATATTGATACTGGAAATACATCTTGACACAGAATCAGCAGGGAGGCAGATGCTGTAGGCTTAGTTGCTGTTTATGTGTGAAGGAGGTCTTGCTACAGCTAACTTCATGAGGAGGGAGCTTTTGTCATGTGCACGTATGTATTATAAATCATTCTAACCTTTGCAGAACCTGCATTTTGCTCACTTTAAAAAACGCTGCTTTTCGAAAAACCATCCTGTAATCATGGAGTGTTTTACCAGAGAGTATCAGGTAAAATGAATCAGGATTTACCAGTGTCCTGAGGAGTGAGTTGATGCGCTTCTTCAGAACAGTGGTTAATTCTTTGTTCTAAATGGCTCATGTTAGTAATGATTTATAATGATATACTTCATAGGTGATGCCATCCAGTAACTTCTACAAAAGCTTTAAGAAAATCTGCTCACAGAATTCTTACCTGCTTCAGTCTGTGTTTGCATTTAGCAGTGGTGGTAGTGCTAACAAGTAAACTCAATCAGTTTGTTTAATAAAAAAAATAATTAAAAATTGGTAGTTTTCCTCTAATTTTAAAGCATCTCTCTTTGAATTTTGCAGCTGACATGGGCTTTGCCCGATTATTTAATTCACCTCTGAAGCCTTTAGCAGACTTGGATCCAGTAGTTGTAACCTTCTGGTATCGCGCTCCAGAGTTGCTTCTGGGAGCAAGGCATTATACCAAAGCTATTGGTAAGTAAGTTGGACAAAAACTTACTTTTTTGTTCTTTATGTGAAGTGTACCCAGATGTGGAAGAAGTGATAAATAGCTCAAAGGACAGTAGCTGACTCCAAGGTATGTTACTTGTTTCCGAAAAAAGTACTAATCTTTGATAGTTGTTTGGTTCACTGTGGTCTCTGGCTATATGTAGGAAAGAAATGTTTCTGGGTTTTAGCTCCAAAGAATGAAATGCCCTGCAATGCAATGTGAGTTTATGTGGTTTTCACACGAGGCTTTCATAAGTGCTGTTAGAGGCAATAAAAAAATACAGATGCAGCTTTGGACAGCTAGTAGAATTCATGTTGTGATGACTCTCAGCACAGTGCATTAATTTTATTGTAGAGGTTTTTAGCTAGTGTAATAAATACATGAAATTAGCAGTGTACAGAATGGAGACTGTATTGGCTGCACTGAAACTAAACTGTAAAATTAAGCTGTGTTTTAGCCTGTGTCTTTCAAAGCTCAAGTGTGAACAGGAAGTGCTTGAAGTAGTGAGGTGTGGTCAGAGCCACCCAACAGGTGAGGCACATCCAGAGCAAAATCAAACCTCACAGACCACGGATGCTGTGACAGTGGCATTAGACGTCAGCTTATTGCCACATCCTCCTCGCTGCTTAATTCACACTTAACAATCTGAATTTTAGCAGCTTCAGCATGGCACCACTGCCTTCCCTCTGCCAGTCTGCCCTTGCCATTTCAGGAGTAGGGGGTGACAGACAGATGGCCATGACTGTTGTGTTCTGGGGCTGTAGGACCAGGGGAACAGCCCAGCAGCAGACTGGAGGGATGTTCACCTTTAGTGGATGTGAACAGCTTTGCTATGGAAGGGAGAGAGACCGCAGGGAAAAGGACCGGGAAGTTTTTCTCTTGCTTTCTGGTGTAAAAGACATGTTAAAGCCTGACAGCCATTTTTGGGGGAAATAACTTTGCCTGCAATGCTCCACTTTGCACAAACATGGGAGTTTTGTGTCAGTGTACTATGTTGTTGTTTCTGTACCCTGAAACTTTTTCCTCAGAACTCAGTTGACTGTCGTATTTTTTTTTCAGATTGTGTCAGTGCTTTTGTCAGAAATTCCAATCTTTGTCTTAAATGTGTTTTCATTTACTCTTCTGTTAATACTGTATTTCTTTTATAGATCAAATACATTTCTTTATATGTTCCTTTAAACTGCTTTATTTGTTGTATTTGCATGTTCCCTCACTTTACTGGCATTTTCTTCTGCTTGCAGCATGTGAAACAGCATGGGCAGTCATAGTCTTTAGTACATAATGTTTTCAGTGTAGATAAAAACTGACTGTATAAAAACACTGAGTAATGGGGTTATGCTCTCTGCATCATTTGCTTTTGTCCTTGTTCATGACCTTTTCTTGTTCATTCAAGGTTCAGCGTAGCATTAATTTAAGTTAAAAATTGCATTTGTTTATACTAGAAAAAATCAAGAGAACAACCGTGAAAGTTCAGGCTGATTTGAAGGTTGGGATCCAACAGTTAAAGCAGAAAGGTTGTGGGGTTTATTTATTGGGTTTTTTTTTTAATTAACATTATGGAAAAAGTGGGTGAGGTGTGTGGGCATGGAGCAATTTTCTTACTCTCTTTCCGCAAGGTTTTATAGGTAACATTTGGTTTATTCCAATATTCCTGCTTTTCAGCTTGTGTTTTTTGGGTTGTTTAATACTAGAAACTCGGTGGCTGATCAGCGAGGGCACATTTCTTGACCAGGACAGTATGGCAGTGAATGGGCAAGATGCTGGTTGGCTTTTCTTTCTTTGTGTTTTATGCGTTGACAGTTATCCAAAACGTTTCCTTCACTTTTTTTCTTAATTAATTTTTTACAATGCTAAATGGTAACTACACTTTAAAAACCCCAAGAAAGTTGTATGATACTCTCTCAGCTCCTGTGTAGTTGCTGAATTGTGTACCTTCATCCAGAGCTAAAAGGACAAGTTGAGGAAGCATTGCACTTCTACAACAGACTCTTGAAATTTTTCAATGCAGGAACCTTATCTCTGATAAGCTAAACACTAACATTCTGCCTCACCCAGATGCTTTTGAAAGATTCGTTTGATTTTTATTTTTTTTCTGTTCTCCTTTTTTAAAGATATTTGGGCCATAGGGTGTATATTTGCAGAGCTGCTAACATCAGAGCCAATATTCCATTGTCGACAAGAAGATATCAAAACTAGTAATCCTTATCACCATGACCAGCTGGACAGAATATTCAATGTAATGGGATTTCCTGCAGGTACATACTGTATTTTTTTATCACCACTGTTCAAAGAAAGATATCTGTATTGCTTTCTTTGCATATGAAGGTGGCAGCTGATCAAAGCGACAAAGCTGTTCAAACACAATCTTTATTTCATGAGTTATAAATCTAGAATTTAATGGTCAAATTAGCTATTTTCCTTATTATTAATGATAGGATTATCTTTGTGTATACATGTACCAATGCTTTATTATTTTAAAAGATTGTGTTTAATGGTGGATGATTAAAAATTAGAAGGAATATTTTTGCATTTCTTCAGTACTGATTATAGGTTTGGAAAGCAACTGATGAGTGTATGAAGCCGAGCAAAAATATATACATTTAGTGAACATTGTGCAGTTGTTTAACTCATGCTAAATTAAACATAGCATTTGGAAGTAAGGGAGGGTATTTACTTCCCC
>NW_008687496.1:74835-89321 GCF_000695815.1 Acanthisitta chloris | reverse complement strand
ATCACAAGATATGGACTGCATATATTTATTTTTTAAAACCATCTGTCATCAACTTTGTTGTACAACTAAGTATAAAATCAATTAAGAAGTCATTGTTTAAAGATGATGAGAGATTTTGTTGTATGGGAGTGTTAGGTTGTATCAGAGGAAAAAGTGTTGTCAAATGAAAGGGGTGGATAAACCTTTATGCTTCAATGTGGTACAACCAGGTGAGCTAGTTTTGGAGGTTTAAGTCACCACTACATGCACCAGCATTGAAGTGTCTGTACTCTGTGCACCCACCGAATAGGAGGGAAGGAAGCACAGGGTTTCTATATCCACCCCCCATTTGTATTTTGATAGCTGCTCCATTCCTAGTGTTGGGACAAGATTGTTGGTACTCAACACAGTCAGGCCATGCATGTATGAAAGATCTGCTCAGCTGGTAATTTCAGTGCTAAAAAAAAGAGAGGAAGAAGTGGAAAGCAGTAAATTTTTTTTGTTTTAAGAACAACACCTCCTCCTTCTGTACTAGCATTGATATGGTTTTGGTTAAAACTTGAATGCCGGAATCCTTTTGACTTGTATATGTTTTTGTCACAGATTCTTATGGAAATCATCACTTTAAACATTTGATAGTTTTTACATCTCAGGTATGGGGAAATCTTTTTAATGGTTTGGCAGCCTGGACCCAAGATCTGGCATGTGCTGCCTTGGACTTGTCTTTTTCTGATAAACACCAATGCTCTAATACTCATGTCAGTTAACTTAAAAGATATATGCATTCCCATGTGTGACATTTTCACTGGTGTCTGGATAAAAGGTGGCATTAGACACATATTTATAACCATGGAAGGAGATAAATGGTCAACATTTTCAACCTTTCTCATCAAAATGCAAAATTTCAAGTTAAAATCTAAATAACTATTTATAATTAGCAGTACGTGGTTTAAATCTCAAGGGGTTTTACAATTTAATCCCATAAAATAAATAGCTGGTCCAAGAAAGCTGTGTATTATTATAAGGCAATGAAATATATTGCAGTGAAACAAGATAGACTTCCACTCTTTACCACGCAGCCCTGCATGAATATACTGGGGAGGGGACTACTGTAGTTTCCTTACTTGTTAATTCCTCTTACTATTTTCTGTTATTTCATGTCTTACTGAAATTATTTTGAACTCTTGAACCAGATTGGAGCCATTAAATGAATTTCATACAGGCAGAAAGATGTTGTATAACTCCAGTTCTTTCCTGCAGAAAGCTGGTACTGTCACCCGAAGGAGTCAGGAAGAGGGATTGAGCAGATTACCCCTTCTAATACAAAAGAAATCAAACAGAAACCCAAGTCTGGTTTAAAAATTAAGGCAATGCTTTAAAATACATATTTAAACTTACATCATTCTAGTTTGGTTTGATTTAGTTTGGGGGAGGGATTGTTTCGGTTTGGTTTGGGGGGGGGGGGGGGGCTTGTTTGGTTCTTTTAATTATAACCTATGTTATAATAAAAAATGAGGTTCTCATATGACTCCTGGAGCTATATATTTTAGAAAAATTGCAGAGAGATGTGAGCAATGCAGAAAAACTCAGAATATTTAATAGACTAATGTTAAAATTAACTCAAAATATACTTATGATGGAATCAAAGACTTTATTCATTCTCTATGCGTTATCTCTATTTACCCAAGTCTCCATAATGCTATTGAAATCCTCCTTCCTCCTCCCACCCCTAAGATATTGCAAATTTCATAAAGCAGTATTGTATAAAGGGAGGGGGTCTTTCCATGTTCCTTATATTCTCATAGGAACTGACATGCTTTTTTTTCCATCTTTTATGATACATTCCAGATATGTTTTACATGAAGTCATCACTTAAGACCTTGGATAAAATTGCTGAAATTTTTTGTTGTTTATTTATATCTCCATCATCCACTCAACAGAAGAGCCATTGAGAAAAATGTGGAACAACCCTGACATTTAGAAACCTTAGTAGAAAAAGAATATGCTATAGCTACCCACTTGGTGAGCATATGTGGAACAGTTTGTGTGTTGTATATAGTGTCAAAAATGAAATCCTTGTGTTTCACTACTGCATATGCAGGAGATTCAAGATTCTGTGGGAGAGACTTATAAGAGTTTTGTATTCTGTGATTGTCATTGTTGCTATAGCCTTTTAAATATAAATCCCCAAAACATGATGGAATTCTGTTTAGAGCTTTTGCAGTTTGAGTATATCTCGCATGTCCAGTATCTACTGCCTCAGCCTGCCCTGTTTACAATGGGCTTGTGGTGGCTCTGACATATGCTGCTAGCATCAAGTCTTTAAGGAGCTTGCACTTGCAGAGCTGAGCTCCACTATGTCCCTCACACATCCTACACAAAATCCCCCTGGTAGAAAATAGAGAGAAAGACCATAATCAGGAGTTCTTTAGTACAAATGTGTCTAAATCTAACTACTTTACACTTTTTGATCAAAGAGAATGAATTGGAATCTGGCCTGATGGTGTTTAATATTACAAGAATTCAAGTTGTGCAAGGAGGGTCAAAGAATCCTTTTGTGAACGAATACCATGAGGCTATAATCAATTGTGTAATCTCAGCTACCCTACAATGCCATACATATGCAAAGGGCCTTCATCCTGACAGAAGGGTGGCTGATGCCCAGCACTGTGATATTTTCTTTTCTATTAATCTCTGCAGGTTGATTTTGACACAATCTGCTCTGCATCCTGACAAGGAGGGTCAAAGAATCCTTTTGTGAACGAATACCATGAGGCTATAATCAATTGTGTAATCTCAGCTACCCTACAATGCCATACATATGCAAAGGGCCTTCATCCTGACAGAAGGGTGGCTGATGCCCAGCACTGTGATATTTTCTTTTCTATTAATCTCTGCAGGTTGATTTTGACACAATCTGCTCTGCATCCTGAAATCTTCAGGAGAGTTTGGTTTGCCTTGCAAAACTGACTCAAGGCATTACAGGCTTCCCAACCAAAGAGCAAGACACTGGGATGACACTGAAAGACCAGGATGGAAGGAGACAGTTTCCTAGCAGGATCTATGCAACTGTTATTAATGCAATCAAGTCAGGGAAAAATTATAGTAGTCACTCAGAATAGGAAAGAACCAGCTGCTAAGTCCTCAGGGCTGCTTCTTCCTTTCTCTCTCTTCTGACTGGATATTTGAGAAGTTGAGTGTAATAATATATTCCCATTAAGCTTTAAGCCACACTTCACTATTGCCCAGCTGAAGAATTGGGAACTTAGCATTTTGTTAAATATCCCTTTCAGATAGCTTGCTTTATGTAAAGGCTTCCTTTCCTCAATATCCTCATTCTTTGGAAACAGACCATCGTCACCTGTTCTCCACTTGTTTGCATGCTGATAGCTCTTCTCCTCTCATAAATTCCATTAATTAGTGAATAGTCAGCAGGGAATTATCTCCTCAGGCTCATTAAAGAAATGGACACTAAAACGATATGAAAGCCGCTGCCTAGGTACTGTCATTCCCTTCTGACGGCTACTGCTTTCCTCACCAGTGCTAAATTATAACATTGCTTTGATTAGCAGTCCAGTTACTTGCTGCAGCTGCATTTAGAGATGGAAATCTTAACTACACAGTCATGTTTAATTGATAACCTCATCAAACTGTTAGCATGGTAAAAAAATGCAGCACTTCAATACATCAAGCTTGTGTACGTACATTAAATCTTGCTGGAATTTTTTTGACCTTGCAGACAGATTGAAAAGACATGTTGTTTCTTGATGCTTTCTCATAAGTCACTGATTATTAGATGAGCTCATTTGAGAACCAGATGTAAAATTGCTGAAAAATCTTAGGCCAGAGATCATCCTAAACAGAAACATATTTGATTGCCATCCCAGTGCCTAAGTGTGAATGCTCATTTCTATGCAGAAAAATTTAGAAATTATTTGTTTTAAAGTAGAGGATGAGGTCTTCAAATTTTCACCAAAGATTTCAAATCAAAAACTATTTCCCATCAAAAGAGAAAACCTATGTCAGACAGGTAATGTATATCAAGGCTGGTAAAAATTAGCATAGTTTGGAAGATATTCTAATTCATACAAGAAGGATGGTTGGCACAGACTTACCTGTAAAAAAGCATGTATTTAACCTGTGTCAGACTCAGGGTTTAGCTTCTAACTCATCCCTTGTTGAAGAAACATTATTCATAGAGCAGTCCAAACCAGGATAGGCCCCTCTACTCTGAGGCTGCTGAGATATGCTGACCCTCTATAACTGTAGTCTTTAAACAAGAGATCATAGACTCCTAGCATCATTAAGGCTACAAAAAAAACCTTAAAATCATCCAGTCCAACAAATAACTAATCACTGCCAAGTCAATCACTAAGCCATGTCTCCAGGTGCCACACCAGCATATCTTCCAGGGACAATGATTCCACCACTGCCCTGGCAGCTCGTTACAGAGTTTTTTTCTTAATATCCAATTTAAGCCTACCCTGGTGCAACTTGAGGCTATTTCCTCTTGTCCTAAAAGAGGCTGTATTGCAGCTTTGAGGTAACATACAGGAAATGTTGCTAACTGCCTCTTAGTGTTTGGTATTTTCTCAGATTAAATCAGATCTCTTACTGGGCTCTGGGACTAAGTGGGAGATTAGCCACAGGGCGAAGGAAAAAATCCTTTGTCTGGTGCTGACTTGCAGTGCTGAAAACCTTGAGATTGACCCAAAGGACAGAGGAAAAGATCATTTGCCATGGGGTATGCCAGCAAGCATCCAAAATCAGAACTAATGACAGCAGTTCTTTAAACTCTAGCCCTATAAATAATATATCGAACAAAATTCCAAAGTGATCTAAAATGCAGTAGAAAGGCTTCAAACATCTGTTTACCCTTGTTCATTAGTTTGCATTTTGCGACCTGATTTGGACTTCAATTATTAAATATAATCTCATTTTGATGACAAACACAAAACTTTGAAATTCAAATGTGTTACCTTATCTATAAAAATAAAGAATCCTTACCTGACCTAGAAAACTACTTGGCTTCACTTGGAGGGACTTCCATCAGATGTTTCAAAGTTTGTGCAGGATGAATATAGAGTTTCTGATTAACCTACATTACTTAAAATCCCAATTTTATTTCATACCAGAATGAACATTTGAAGTGAATCTCCCAGTTGTCACCACTTCCTGTGTTGTTGGAGCATCATCTGTTCCTGTTCTGCTGCACCCTTGGTGTAGGCACAGCCTAAAGTGTTTAACTGTGAGATCTGGTCTAGGTTCAAACAGGATTTTAGGAGTTTTTTCTAATTTTTGAGTTTCAACAGCTAAAAAATGGTATGATTTTACTAAGTTTGATGTGTGATCTTGTCCTCTTACAGAGACAAGTAAAGATGCGTACAGAAAAAGCCTGGGTGAGACAAATTCCTTGTTGATCAAGCAGGGAACCTATGCTCTTGCTGTAAACCTTTTAAATAGTCCTGATGTCCAGAACCTCAGCTTTTCTACTTAGCAGAGAAATTTGGCCTTCAAACTGAGCCAGTCAGATTTTGAAAAAGTAGTGACAACCCCATTACCTCCTTCAATTCTTCACTTGAAATTCTGTCATGTTTTGTTGATATTTGGCGCTATATCATGCTAAATATTGCTACTTTGAGTACATAACCAAAAATAATCTCTTTCTTCTTTCAAGTGCTTAACTTCTTTCTTTCTTTGATAGTCTGTGATTACACTGCATTATTCTGTATTAACTGAATAATGTCTCCCTTTGAACTGTCTTGTAGCAGCACTGAAAAGATCTAGGTAGCTTAGTATAATATATCTATCACAATATATATGTGGCAGATTCACATCTGTTACTAGGGTTATTTAGAAATGTCATGGCTCAACCATAAAACATAATTTTAAAAAATCATTCCCTGTAGCAGTTTATATCTTGGCTCCAAGTATGAGAATTTCAGCTGCCTTAGATTAGATTGCATTATTTTTGGCCTAAGAGGATGATTCATGGGCATGCTATAAAGTTCATAGTGCAAATTCAAAACTTTTAGTGGCTTCAGTAGGTTTTGGCTTGAATTGAAACAGAACAGGATTCTAAAATTAAACAAATGCTATATAGTGCACATCTACTGATTAGCGCAATAGCTAACTTTTATTTTTGAATTGAAATTTTAATAACGGTTGTGTTCACTAAAGGTGTTCTAGCTACACAATTCCTTCAGACCTTTCTTTTGCTGAACAGAAGCCTCTCAAAAGCCAACATTTAATCCAAGGATCCAATAAAACAGACAGGGTTATCAATCCCTTTCACATAAACAGCCCAGTTATTCTGTGGCAGAATTAGTTTATCTCTCAGAGGGGGTTAAATATTAATTTATTCCGTGTATGTGAAAAATGTTACCTCTTTTTAAACCTTTCATACATTTTCCATGTCTACATCACATTTTGTGTATACATACCTCTAACCTTCAAGTCATTAAATGATTTATGCCTTTTAGGTAATTTATTAATTATAACACACATTTCATGTTAATTAAAAGGTGTGGCTGGCTTAGTACTTGATATACTTGCTAAACTAATTCATTAGATCCTTCAGTAAAAGCCAAGATATGACCTTCCTATAGTGTTATACCTGATGCTGTTGTTCCACACCAACTACCACAGCATATAATAATTACAGAGGGTTCAAGATATCTCGCTGCTAGTAAGGATCTCAAGGCACGGGTAGAGGGCAAATTATTAGAATTAAGATCTGTGTCCACACTAATAAAGACAAGGAGCTTTAATAAAAGGAAAAGAAGACTTCTGGCAGCACAGATTAAACACCTAAGAAATTTTTATTTAACTGTACAGGCAGATGAATCAGTGTTTTTTACCACTGTCCTGAAAAAAACCTCAACCCTGCTTCTTTGCTAACACAAGAGTGAAAAATAACAGGTAGTCTAAATTAACCTGATTTGTGATGTTTTTTATTTAGAAATGTACAGTGTATAGATCTATAACTAATGTAATTTGATTAAAGTAACCTGTAGTTCGAGACCTACTGGAAGCCCTGTGATGAAAAAACTTCTTCCACTGTGCCTCACTCACTGAAGAGCCTTGACGTTGGGATTATCAACAATGGTTGACAGTGTGGTCAACCAATCTGCAGCCTAATTCACTCAGTCAGGAATCCAAGATCTTCCCAAGGCAATATTTTTTTATTTTTTTTTTAGTCACACTTGGCATTTGTGCTGCCTTACAGGAGAGGATAAAGAACATTTCTGCCAAACAGATTAACAATATTTAGAGGCAAAAATCAATTAGGATTTGGTGCAGTAGACTTTAAGAAGGCTCCAATAGATGCATGAAACTACTGACATCTCTTATCTTAGACAATGATAACCAAGTATCTCCTAATATGCTGACATTCTGGTTTGTTCTTGTCCAGAACTGTTCCAATCTCACCAAAGGTGCCCCAAAGCACCTGCTTTGATTTCCCTGTATCACTCATATCTTTGTATATGTCCATGTTTATTTTTTATAATTATTCTTTGGCTAATACCAGTATCAATAAGACATACTGTGTTTGGAGAGTGCATGCATTTGTGGCCAATATGTAAATCACAAATTATTTTATCTATTGTTAATTCTCATATATCAGTTTGGAATTTATTTCCTTTTTTAGAAACCCAGAAGTCTTTTATATTCACTGCTGAGCTTTTAACTAATTGGTCAGCAACTGAAATCAGTGGAAAAAAGCTACCATGCCAGAAGATGAGTGTGAAGATCATGCAAACAGGTCATTATTTGCACTAATTACGTTATTTGGACTAACACACTGTATAAATTAAAGTGGCACCAGTTTTTCGTCTATTCATACAGACAATTCTAGATTTCTGTAGTTTCAAAATGTTTGAACAAGTAAATACATATACCTTTATGTGAACCTTGCTCACATCTTCAGGAAGAGAAATAGATTCTCATTTATATAGACTCCACCTTTCTAAAAATTCATAAAAGTAGATTAAAAGAAGTGGGAATAATCTAAATCATTATGTAGAAAATGGTCAATAGGGAAGACATTATTTCTAGCCATATTTTTTATCTTATTCAAAGGGTCTAAAAATTAAATAATATTGCTATAGATTGTTTTTTTCCTTTTTTGGATTTTCTGTTCTGATGGTCTTTTTTAAACATTACACCAATGTGAGCAGAATATGAGAGCAAGATTCTTTCACAATTGTGCTGGAGCACTGTGGTCACATTAGGAATTGGCATGTCACCCTGATAGGTTTTTAGAAATGTATATCAGCTAAGGATACAGCAATAAAATGTTTAGTCATGAAGGTCAATAGGAAGGTTCTGTCTTGTGTCAAAGCAGAATTGTAATCGAGTACAGCTGGGAGCTACATAATTTATTTCAAAAAGAAAGCTTTCCCTCACTTCTTACCTTGCACATTTGCAGTTAATCACAAATAAATTGTCCTATTGGGGGATTGAAAGTCATATCTGCCCAGATAATAAAAAAGGCTTTTGCTGGTCCTTTAAAACAGAAGTTCACATCAAACCACTGTTAAACCTGTCAAAATTATATTTTTCAGCTCTTTAGAAAGAATGAAATTGGAAATTTTAATTATAATAATTAGAATTATTTTGATAAGTAGTATGATAGAAAGGATATACAGTCATGTAAGAAGAAAGAATAATCACAAATATCTTTATGTCTGTTGCACCATTTGTCAAAAATAAACAGATCTGCATCCCATGCTAGATATGAAAACAGCTTCACTAGCAAGGAAAATAAAGGCATCAGAAGGATAAGGAGTTTCCAAAGCCATGAATGTGGGTAAATATGAACAGAAGGAATTTAGGGTTATTTGGGGTTATCACAGCAACCCAAATAAAATGGATTTTAATGTTGATCTGTCTTCGTAAGATGCAAATGAAATACACAGATGCTTTAGAGATGATCAAATTTAACAGCTCTGAAACTCTGTGTATTTAAAAGCAAAATAGAAATTTTAATCGGCGTTTCCATATGGAAAGTTCTGTGGATGAAGCTGCAGAGCTCACAGAAATACAACCAGTGATGCCAGTGTTTGTAGCATGGGGGCTAACAAGAAGTGCCTCACAAGGACAAAAGAGAAAGCTGCTATAAACACTGGGATCAGTACCAGGACAAAATGCTGACTTCCATTCACTGCCATCCTTCTGCAGTCCTCAGCCCTCCTGCTCCTTTTCTGGAGCACATTATGACAAGGATTCTTTAAGGAAGGTCTGAGCTGTGTGGGATTTAGGAGGGTATATGTGGAAGATAGTACATTTACTGTATGTTTCCTACAATCACAGGTGGCAAGGCTTGATGACCAGGTGATTGTTGGTCTTTTTTGTCTTAAGGAACTGTTGGCCACTAAAAGTGCTACAATAACTTTAAGAAAATTGCCCCTAAAAAAGCCATAATGAATCAGCTGATAAATTACCATTATCAAGTTTATGGTTGCAAAGACATATTTTGAAACAAGTGGCACTGTACTCTAGGCTTTCACTGAGTAAAAACAGTACTCAGAGGGGTTTTGAACAGTGGCCAGAAAAATATAAAACAAAATTAAAGAGTAATTCAATTTATATGATCACATAGCACATAGGCTGCTGAGATTGTGATGATTTTTTTCTCTTTTTACTACACAGCCTTTAAATTACTATCTGATAAATGAACAGCCATTGACAGAATTTATAATATTTTCAAATTTTGGAGAAGAAAAAAACAAAAAGGGTAAAGATCATTGCATTTCAGAAAAGGTGTATTTAGCAAATACAGCTTCCCCTGGAGCTTTGTACTCCACGTAATTACATTCCACATACAGTAATTGAAACTTGTGAATACGTCAAACTGTGTGTTTTCACAAATCAGCAGTAATCAGCTCAAATTATTTAAATTCACTATTTGACATAATTGCTATAAATATGACAGAAAAAGACATTTCTAGGGTGCATTGCTTCATAACTCTATCAAATGACTACCTAGGGAGATAACTGCATTGTGTTCCTATGGAAATCTGCAGGATAGCACCATTCAGTACCTAATTCTTGTTTTTCCACAAACTCTACTTAGATTTACTAAAAGATCTAGAGAAATTAAAGGGAAAGCTCTGTGGTCTGGAACTATCCATGTACCTCTCTGATTCAGAAATTATCATAAAATCAAGCAATTGGAAAATGCTGGCCAGAAGCTCAGCAGCTGTCGTCAAGAATAGCTCCTCTGAAGTCAGAAAAAAAAAACAATGCTGATTTTTACCAACAGAGAATTCAAATTGCACTTCTAGGGAGAAGAGACATGCTGGGTGCCTGACACCATTGCAAAAGACTTGTCAGCTCCACAAAGACAATGCTAAGACCAGAGATTGTCCTATTTGTTGTGCATTTCATGTGTGACAGAAAGGGCTCTCTAGGGGTTCATGAAAGCCAAATGCTGATTGTAGCTTCCAGCCCTTCTGAACCTTTGAGATGCCATGAGTCCCTGAGAAAAAGATTTCTCCAACACATCTGCTTTGAGAAGCGCAGTGCAGATGGAAAGGAAAAGGAGAGTGCAAGGGAGTGGAATAGATTTAGGTATCCTAAATTAAGGTTGTATGTATCCTAACATATCGTTAAGAAGTTCATTTATTTCAACCTGATATCTGGCTGACCAAAATGCACGCAGGATATGTGTATCATTGCTGATGAAAAGAATAAATGGAGTCATTACAGGAAACAGAGGCATAAGAAAGTATTTGTACAGTGGTGTTAGGAAATGTGCAAAACTTCCAGGGGTCTTTTCCTGCATCTCATTCTAACTACTCTATATAGGCCCTGGAGGTAAGATGAATGCATGAAGAGGAAAGAAAAAGAAGAAAGCCATGCAGATAACTTTTACATCCCTTTAATTATATGTGTGGGTTAAAAACAAAACACCCCAAAAAAACCAAGCCAAGCCAAACCAAAAAAACAAACAGACAAAAAAGAAGAAATCAAAACCCCCAAATGAGCCACTAAATAATGCAGATACCGCTCCAGCCTGAAAAGAGAAGAAGCAAAGCTTTATAAAGGGATGTTATCTTCTGCTTTGTCCCTTTGATTGTATGGTATAAGGGTGAATTTAAATATATTAAGTCATTTTGCCTCTCTCAAAAGTTGTAGAGCTCTGTGGAGATTTCCTAACATTGTGGATGTTTGTAATAAGTTCCTTGCTGTAAGGGTGGTGAGGCACTGGCGCAGGTTGACCCAAGAAGTTGTGGCTGCCCCATCCCTGGAAGTGTTCAAGGCCAGGTTGGATGTGGCTCTGAGCTACTAGTCTAGTGGAAGGTGTCCCTGTCCATGGCAGTGGTTTGTAACTAGACAATATATTAGGTCTCTTCCAACCCAAACCATTCTATGGTTCTATGAAATGGGTTAGAAAGGAAAGCAAACTTTTCTTCTGTGAACAGACTGATCTGCACATGTATATATATGCATTTGTAAAACTACAATATTTTATTTTTTAAAAAAGGCATCTTTAACCAACACCTAGTTTAGGAAGAAATGATATAAAGAGGTACCTAAATGTCCCAGTTACGAATCATGTATCAGTGCTTCAGCCTGTTCCACAGTTATGAGAAGTATTAACCTGGTAAACCAACAAAACCACTGTTTCTCAATAACCAGAGCATCTTCTAGCTGCCACTGGAGCTGTCTGGTGACATGTAAACAGCTGAAGTTAAAAATAACCAAATGCCCTTTTTTAGCCTGTGTAATGATTTAAATGGATGTTACATTCACCATGTATCCAATTCCTGGAGAATCTGAGGAAAAGTCTCAAGCCATTGCACATTGAAACACATGAATAATTTTGCAGAGAATTTACATGAAATTCAAAGTATACCAAAAATAATTAATTCAAAAATTATTATAAGATTAGAAGACAGTCAATGAGAATGAGAACACATTAAAGCCAGCATGTTTTGTCATATGAAGTGCTAACACATGAACTAGAGGGCCTCAGTGGAGGGTATGTAGCAGGGGGATTACATCTCTTCCAGTTGTCACATAATATTCCCAGATGAAGCACATAAATAAACATTCTACTCTTGCATTTCATGTCCTCCCACAAGACTGTCAGTGTAGTGAGGTGTACAGGTAAAACTGAAAACCTGACTGGCAATGGGAGAATCTGGATTTGTACAAAAAGAGAGGAAGACTTTTGACTTAGAAATTTGTTATGGCTTGTCAGGCTTAAAAGACCCTTGACTCAAGCACAGAGTGGAGAGGGAAGATATATGAGCTCCCAGATTAAAGCAAACAGATCCTATGGACTTAAAACCATCTAGGAATAAATAAAAGTAAATTTTAAAAAAGGATTTAAAAAAAAGGATTTTAGTCTTCATATAATCCTTTTGTTGTCCTATTAGGGCAACTATTCTTTGTGTCCATTCCCTGACCCCAAACTCAGGGAAGTTTGCTCCTTCTGTAGGAAACTAAGGGGTCTTGATGGACTTCAAAAATCCTTAGAATGGAATATAACTAATAAACCTATTCCTTCTGCTCCACTCTAGATATTCAATGCTGGCCCTAAATTAAGCCATAACCCAGGGCAAGGCAGATCTCTGACCTGAAGCACTGTACAGCCCTCTCATGCTGTAACTCAAACACACTACAGGATAGTCAGCCATTCTCTGTCTTGTGTTTTGCCTTTTGAGGGTAGCTTGTAGAAAGGGAATTATTTACATCTCTGTGTTGTTATAGATTAACTGGAAGCTAGGCTGAATTTTCTTTCCGTAATGTGTTCTTATCTCAAAACAATAGTAGTAGCAATGGGTTGTATGCTGGAAATGTTGAACTTCACTTAGCGCAAGTTATGTGCTTGCTGATGCTCTGGCTCTGACTCACTTTGACACAAGTTCAGAATGCACCAAGAGACATAACCTGGAAAAATTTCTCCATGTTCTTTAATAGGAGATTCCCTGAGGATAGCTGCAATGCTACCTGACCTTGGAGGTAAATACAAAGTTAGCTGTGTATATGCAGTTGCATCTTAATCTCACACAATAGATCCTGTGCAGGTAATATATGTTGCAGCTGCCCCACCCCTGGAAGTGTTCAAGGCCAGGTTGTTTGGGATTCTGAGCAACCTGGTCTCGTGGAAAATGTCCCTGACCATAGCAGAGAGGTTGGAACTAGATAGTCTTTAGAGTTCCTTCCAGGCCAAAACTTTCCATGTTTCTATGAAAACCTTTCTGATCTATGTTACCCATCATGCTGCAAAGAAATATTTGTGGTATGTTGCCCTTGCTCAACTAGGAGGACCTTAGTTTGGATCACATTATAGTCATTGTGGGAGAAGGGAGTAGAGACAGGTTAGCCTTTAGAAAATGCTTTGTCTGGGTGCTATGTGAAGTAGCATTTGAGTTTTGGCATGCTCCTGTCACTTTTACTTATAGCCTCCTGTCTTTCATTTCCATTCTAAGTGGGACTGCAAGTTTTGTTGTGGCAAATTAAAGAACAAACAAAGAAAAATATTCCAAAATCATGGAAATTACATCAGGATGTACAAAAAAAGTAACAGAATTTTACAGATACCTTAAATATTTTTGTTTATTTTTTGTGAAATTTAACCTTATTCATGTGTGGGTTTCCTAAACATCAACTGTATGACTAATAGCTCTCTTTAGCTCAGCCTGTAAAAATATGATGTTTGTATGGATTTCTTAGAATTTTTCTTTCCTTTGGTACTTGATGCAACCTGTATTTACTGTTAAGCTTGAGGTGTTCAGAACTTTCAGATCTATTTCCCAAAGCAGTTTTTGTCTTGATGTTGTTCCTCTTTCTTTTAATATGATTGCCATAAAAACAATCTGTGCTTTTAAATTTTAACTTTTTTTAAAATTATTATTTATTTCTCAGTTGTATAGGAATTGGAGTTATCTAGGTGGATATGCAATACCTACTGGTATATTTTTGTATTTTGTATTATAGGTATGTTACCTACTCATCCTCAGACTGCTTTATGGATTTATAGATTAGAGAGAGTGGGATCATCCCTCATATCACTGCTAGCCTTTGCTCTTGCTGTTCGATCTTGTCTCATGACTTACACATGAGCTACTCATTCACCTACATGCTCACACATCAGAACAAAAATTCCAAAATGTCAAAATGTCACTGGAGAAAGAACAGAGAAACCTGTCAGGGACTCTAAGATGCTGATGACAACTGTGACTTATAGGACCCAGTATTCTGACACAATGGTATAAAATAAAGATCCTGTGGATGATGGATCTTATGTTGCCATACATTCAGTGGACATTTTCTTCCCCAAACCTTGTGTAAGTATACCCAGACAAAATGACTATAAAAACATAGCAACAGAGAAAGAGAATATTATCAATTTGTTTTGCATTCACTGCATGCAGGTGAATAAATTATCAGTTGAATTTTCCCTGAGTGGCTTTTTTTGAAACAACTTTATGGTATCCAAGACAACATTGGCTACTTTCTAGGGTAGACATAAGCATATATGTATGTCATCA
>NW_008687496.1:0-74818 GCF_000695815.1 Acanthisitta chloris | reverse complement strand
CTCTTTCCAAGTTGCATTTCCAGCAGGGCACAATTATTGCTGGCAAATGCTAACACATTCCTTCCTTTACACTTTCTTTTTTCGCTAAGCCATCTAAACTTATTGCCAACCATTACCTTCTGCAATTCAAAGATCTCTCCTTTAAATTTCTGTGACAATGACAGTGACTTGTCCTAAAATTCTCTACATGGAACATGCTTATAATTTGATTTCTTTATGTGCTTTCCCCCCTCCATATAATTGCAAGCAAATTTAATACCTAGGTTTTAAAGTCAGATTGTCTCTCAAGCTTGGTCCTTATAGTTCAGGAGGTGGAACAGAAGCAGATAGACAATCATAGCTGATGGCTTTGTATTGCTATACAATGTTTTTCCATGAAATAGGAAGTACTTTGTTTTTAGGATAGGCATGACCACATTTTTTGCTAACCTTTGCCATTATTTTCCAACCTTTCCAGCATAACATTGGTTATTCAGTTCCTTGCTCGTTTTAAATTGCATGTGGAATTCATTTAACCTAATGTCAGGATCAGGATTCAGCTGTTTATATACAGGTTTCTTGTATGATTTGAGATATCCTGATGGAGGTCATTGATGTAATACAGGAAATTTGTATCCCATTGGAGGAATATCTGAAAGACAAGTACAAATAGTTCACAGAGATATGTATAAACTCAAATGTATGAATATAGACCCAAATCCCACCCTGAAAGTTGTATGAGGTCAATCCTATCCTTAGAAAAGCTACAATGGGACCTTTTAGCCAGTTATGCCTCATGAACCTCCTGTAATACAAATAGGGTTCATAAGATCATGCAGATAGCTTCACATTTGTGGTGTGAAGTTCGACGTCATTTGAGATAATTTAATATTATCTTAATGAGTATGACTTTTGCATGCTAGCTAAAAAAACCCCAAAACATAATAAGGACACTTCTAGGTAAAGAACAAGGTAAATGTTGGTGGAAACTTCATCACAACTGATAAATAGTTTTTCCTGGGTCTAACTGCCTGTGTGTTTGTTTGGCTCACAAGTTCATTTGTAGCAGTGCCATCTGGGGGCTGAAGCTAACACACATGAAGGTAAATTTCCAAACCAGTTTTTCTATCTCACTGGCACAGCTGAACAGTTCAGAAAGATTCATTTGGAATTTTAATATTTCTCTGTTCAGTGAGCTTCAGTGAGTTGTTTGGGGTTTTTTTAATCTGAAATACAGAGATGTGAGGAAAAAGAAAGCAGTTTTGACTTGATTTTTAAATGAAATGTCTTGGCGAAAAGCTTGCTCCACTGAAAGCAATGCAAAAACTTCCATTGATGTCTATGAGCTGAGATTTCACTTGATTACTTTTCTTGTTTAAACACATTTCTCCTTTAATGAAATACGTTTACATCTATAACATTTGAGACAGACAATTTGAAGGTTTAATCTTTCTGTAGCATCTTTAAATTTGAGTTGAAGAGTTGAAAGCAAATCAGAAATAATAATGAGACATTTATGCTTTCCACTCAAGAGACTGTGCAGAAATGCATTGCTCTGTTTCTTCTGTTCCCCTTCCCTTTCCAATACACAGAACATTTCATCCATCAGAAGCTACTGCCTCAAAGCCCCAAAGACTCCATAAATCCTGGATTAACTCTAGTGTCTAACAAGAAAGGAAATATTTGAGGGCTGACCTCCTTCTTAAATTTCCTAGTGAAAGCACAAGTAGATAATCATATCAGTAGAATTAAAGTGATAGATTTAATAGCATGAGAAGAATTATCAGCAGATATTAAGGTCCAGCTTCAACAGTTATCTGTTTTTTCCTCCTACCTATTCTATTTTAAAGTTTTTGGGGTACAGGAATGCTTGTGATAATGTGATCATTGCCAATTACTAAGCCTCTCATGGATTTAAAGAATGAATTACAAAATTATGCAGAAAACTAAGATACTGCAAAAGCCAAGGCACTGTGAAGAAAATGCATGCTTGCTTTAATATTATTAGCTTTTATTAGGTTACATCGGGAATGGAGGTAGTATTTAGTACACTGTTTGGGTTTTTTTTTATAAAAAGCATGAACTGAGGAATAGAAAGAATAGCAGACCAGTGCAGAGGAAAAAAAGAGGAGTGAAGCAGAGGTCTGAGGGGCCTCTTGAGATTTTTGAGATTGCTGCATAGCAGGTGTGCTCCTAGACTTCATCCTGGACTGCCAGCAGCTCAGTCCTAGACAGCACCCACAAAAAGCTGCCAGAGCACCACCACTTTGTGTTTGACATAGGGACTGTGAGAATATTTGCCATGGGATTTGACTGAAGAATATGCAATTTAGCAGTGCATGAGAATTAAATTTCTGCCTTGATGCTTTATTTGTCTGAAAATATGTTTACCTGAGAATCATTTCCTACCCTTGCTGGTCCATCAAAGTGAATTTTTATACTGAAGATAAAGTGCATCTAGGAGGAAGGATTTCTGATTATGAGCTTCCTAAGTGATTTTATTTTGGTTTAAACCAGACACCACTTTTGACCAGGTGCAACGTTTATAGTGTCATAAATTGTTGTGCCGTTAAATTTATAGCTGCTCGCTGGGGAAACTAGATATGCTACTCAACTATTAGGCAGCTAAATTGCACATAAGGGATGTGGCTTCTGTAGGCTCCTCATCAAGGCATTTTGGGGACACTGACATTTGTAAGGTGGGATTTGGAGCACCTCCCATGGCCTAAAGGGGGATGCTCTGAATAAACCCAGTTGTGCCTTCAGAAAAACGGGTCTAAAAATACTTGAGCGTGCCATGCTGTCCCAAAGCTTCTGATTACAAGGACTTCCCTTAACAAATCTATCTTTCTATGACCTCCCATCACAGTGTTTTACTTTTAGTGTTCTGAAACCCAGACTCATGGCGATGAGCATCCACATTGTGGGAATTAATCAGTGAAGGTATGTTATTACCCAGAAATTTCTTCCCACTGCACTTGAGGCAGGGATGACCACAACTGATTGTGTCCTGCAAGTACAAGGACAAAGCAAGTCAACGAATTTTATTATGTGACTAGTTATAGGGTCAGAGGCTTTTTCAGGCTCAATGTATTGTCATTACATTTATATGGGGTTTGATTTGTTCTCTTGCTTTTAATTTTCATTCATCAAAAATACCATGATGAGTCCTTTCTATACAAATGCACTTCTGTTGTTTTGATTTATTTTTTATAAATGAAAACTGCATAGCTAAATTTGAATATAATAATAAGGATAGAATCATAGAGTCATAGAATGGTTTTGGTTGGAAGAGATCTTAAAGAGCATCCAGTTCTACTCCTGTTGCCATGGGCAGGGATACTTTCCACTAGACTAGGTTGCCCACAGCCCCATTCAAACTGGCCCTGAATGTTTCTAGAGATGGAGCAGCCACAACCCTAGGCAATATGCTTCTGTGTCTCACCACTCTCACAGTAAAGAATTTCTTCCTAATATCTGATCTAAACCTGCCCTCTGTCAGTCTGAAGCCGTTACACCTTGTCCTGTCACTCCATGTCTTTGTCAAAATTCCCTCTCCATTTCTCTTGGAGCTCCTTTAGGTACTAGAAGGGGCTCTAAAGTCTCTACAGAGCGTTCTCATTTCCAGTCTGAACTACTCCAAATGTCTCAGCCTGTCTCCATCTTTGTGGCCTCCTCTGGGCTTGCTCCAAAAGGCCCATGTCCTTCTTATGCCTAGGACCCCAGAGCTGGATGCAATAGCACAGGTTGGGTCTCACAAGAGCAGAGTAGATGGGCACACTGCTGGTCACACTGCTGGCCATAAAGCCCAGGATATGGCTGGCATTCTTGGCTGCCACTACAGGTTTTCAGGTCATGTCAAGCTTCTCATCAGCCAACACCCCCAAAATTATCCTCCTCAAGGCTGCTCTCAGTCCATTCTCTGCTCAACCTGTACTTGTGCTTGGGATGTCATCAAGTAGGTTATTGTTTTCCGTTATTTATTGTCTATCCATTTGTACTGTGTGTGCATTTCACTGTGTGTGTTTATACACACTTATGAGTTATTACACAAATCACTTGATAATGTCACCATTGCTAATTGGTCAATAAGCTTGCAGGAAAGCTGTGTGATTTCTTCTTCTTTTATTTTTTTCTCAGAGAAATTGAGGAAGCTTAAAATTCTCTTACCTCCAGCATTACTCTAATACACAGTAGTCTGTGAAAGCACACCCACCAGGGCAAGAAATGATAGCATGAATAATTTCATGTGGTAATGAGTGTTTATGGAAACATCTTCACAATGTTTATTTCTTTCTTCAGAAGTATTTGTTTAATGAATAATATCATGTATTAAGAGAAAATAAGAAGAAAGGTACAACCACAAAGAGCACTACTTTGCATGGTTTGGCTTATTATTAGTTTGACTTTACCTTTGCATCTGCTTCCTGAATTATTATTTTTCTAGCACTGGTGATGAAAGTGCAGGAGATGAAATAGCTGTTTAACTGAACTTGTGTTTTTACTGAACACATTTCTATATAAGATTTAAATCACCATAGAAGTGAAGGTATATTTAATAATGCAATGCATTTAAAAGCCTGTTGCTCTACACAGCTTACTTAGGCAGAATTTCTCTAAATTCAGCCCAGTTCACAGCCTGATTTTGAAAGAAACAACATTTTCCTGGTCACTCTAATGAAATTGTGATTTGCTTCTACACACAGATTCCACCATTTATATCCATTTTAATCTAGCAGTTTATCTTCTTGTACCTACCTAGTTTACATTTTGTTACAAAAAAAATCTTGTTTTGAATAGAAGTCGCTTGGTTTCAGTACAATGGGAACATCCATAGATTCATTCAAAGGGCTCCATATCACAACTTTGCCTGTGACTGCTTCATCATACCACCTTCAAGTCCATGTTTACACATGCACATGTCAATGTGGCAGGACTCCTCAGAAAGTAGGGAACCATAAGATGATGTCAAGCTCCCTGAGCTGCTCTGGGGATTTATGCCTGACTCATCTGCTAGAGAAGATCAAATCATTGAATCATGTCCTAAAATCACAGGATGGTTTGGATTGAAAGGGACCTTAAAGACCATCTAGTTTCAAGTCTACCATGGGCTGGGACACCTTCCACTAGACCAGGCTGCTTAGAGCCCAGTCCAGCCTGGTCTTGAACACTTCAGGGACAGAGCAGCCATAACTTCTCTGAGTAACCTGTTCTAGTGCCTATCTACATGCCATTCAAAAAGAAGTCAAGGAGAATCCTACTCTCTGCACCATCTATGAAACACAGTAAATAATGTCAGCATGAGCACTCGTGTGTAAAATTACATATATATTTACGTACTTGACTGAACAGGTGTCTTCTATTGATACAAATCAAAAGAGAAGCAAGGAAATGGTTTTCCTCTTTAAATCATCCAAAATCAAAGGGTTTTGCTGCAGTAAACCATCATTAAGCTATAATGTCAAATTACAGAGAATTCAGAAAATGAAATCAACATGAGTTTTTTTGCAATAGGGGTACAGCTTCCCCTTACTACCTCAGAAAGAAAGAGCAATGACTTCCAAATAAGCAGGAAACAAAATCTCTGGGGAGAAAGGGCTGAGATAACTGAGTGGTAAATACAGATATAAGCAATGCTTGAATAATTTATATGTTCTATGTGAAAGAGAATTTCCATCTATGCTGTATAAATTCTCCTTGATCCGCTTTGCTACACATTTACATATCAGAGCTGAAGGTCATTGAAGAGTTATAGGGCAGAACATTTCCATTGTGTTAATCACTTACAACTCTAATTTCACACTATGCTAGTCCTTTTTACTTGGGCTCACATAGCCCACTACAGCCTCCCTCTAAATATCTTACTGCCAAATCTTCTTTCTCACTGTGCATTCAAACAAGGAATATCTATGATATCCTAGACATAGAAGGGAAGAATAAACAACTATGGGAAAACAATTTTTGGGTAAGCTGGATGTGGCTTGGCCTCTAATAGCTTTCAGGAAGCTCCAAGGCATCTCTCAGTAGTGCACAGCTGTCAGAAATTCTCACCCTAAAGGTATATGGAAATTAGAAGTACACCAATAATTTTAGCAGTGAAGTTGGGAACAGTCTTGTCAGACTAGTAAAGGCACAAAACCCACTATCTAGAAGCTATAAACATCCATTTCTGAGATGGAGCTGCATCAGGTTAGGAAGATTTAAATTAGATTGACTCAATGATCAGTGCTTCAGTGTCCAAAATTCACCCTTCTGTAGCTTTACAAGAGGTCTCATTGCAGCCTCACAGATCTGTGCCCATTCAGTCTCCCATGAGTATTCAGTCTTCAGAGTGAATTCCAGAGTATAGCAGCTTCAATTCAATTAATATTAACATGTATGAATTAGGTGTTGTCTACAATAAGATGTATATCACTACATCTAATTATATATATCATTGCATCTGAAGGAAAGAAAAGATTTAGTATTAGATCATTATTTTTCCAGACAGAATGAATTATTTTCCAGGCTTTTCCATGTTCTTTTTCTAGATTAAGCATGTTTTCCTTCTTTTATAAATTTAATTTAACAGACATCCTAATATTTTCTCCATGGCACCCCATGGCACTCTGACCACTTCATAACTTTATACATTCTTAAATACTCTTGTTAATTCAGCAAAATGCAGAAATGCAGGCCAAAATCCATTCCTAAGATGCAAAGAAATTTTAAGATTTCTTCTAAGTGAATTGCTGATTCAAGGCCTTAATATTATTTGGAAGAAATATTAGAGGAAAAGCTTTGCATGAAGCTATACATAAATGGGCCATTTCACAAATAAATATTGTTATCCCTCTCAAATTTTCAGTTTCTTTTCTCTAAGCTTCTTATTGAGCATTAATTTCTGCCAGGCTCTATGACACCTTGGAAATCAATGTAATGTTACAGGTAGGCTGAACCAGAATATTCTGTGTAGAATTATTCTTTCTCTGAGAGTTTGGATTTAGAAATAAAAACCCATATTGATTTACAGTTCTTTGTAATTTTATGTAATGATTAGAATTTCTTTCAAAATGTGCTGCTGCTTTGCTTTGAAGGAAGGGCAATATTTTATACCTAGTGACATTTATCAATTTTCCAACATTTCCTTTAGGATATCTCTACTGAAACTTCCCATCATGATCACTGCTGTCAGTACTGCAATGCCCATAACTTTCTACAGGTCAAGAAGTTTTGTATTAATTTCTTACTTTCCTTCCATTTCTCTAAGTGCAATTCCCTGATGGCTCAAAAGTGACTTTGTGAAAGGGGGTAATGTGACTGATGAAGGTACAACAGAAACAAAACAGAACCATGGAAATTTGCCCCATCAAATTTGACTTTCCAGAGGAGTAAGGTCTCGCATAAGAAATAGCTCTTCTGCCACATCCTTCCAAACCTGTTTCTTGAGTGCTTTTTCTTGCCTATTTCTTTGAGCTCAGGTGGCAGCTCACTGGGTCAATCCTCAAATATGAGATTGCATATGGAGATTAGGCTAAATCGTTAATTATTTGGTAAATGCATTAAATATTCAGCTCAGCAGTAAAATTGGATTTTAGCAGCTGTATAATATGTACATGTTGCAAATAATCCCATCATGCTGACAGCTGGAATTTCCTGGGTTTGAGGACAATCATCCTCCCTCTCATGGGGAATGACTAATTAAAAGTGTCTCTTCAATCATTCCTCATCATCCAAGGATTTGGTAATGCTCAGGGACATCTGCACAGGGCTGGGTATGCTACCTTTAGCACAGTCACACCAAGCTAAAGGGAAAAAAAAGAAAAAAGACCCAAAATCCAACTTACTGTCTAGAAGTGTCTCTGCGATGTGCTCATTGCCCTGATTTTAAATCTTCCATCCTTAGATATTAATATCTAGCTCTTCATTATCATTAATTAAAATGCAAAACAATAGTCAAATTCAAGTCTGCATTCAGGTTTTGATTAGGTAATCCTAGAGATTTGAAGTGATGGACCATAGCTCTGGTTTATATTCCATATTTATTTGGCAGATCAGCTGATTTACTGAAATAACACAAACTGGTGAATTATAATGGTTTTGTCCTTGGTTCCAATATCCTTTTGCCTCTGCTTCTGTTTTCATTATTATTTTAGTAGACAATTCCTCGTTTTCATGGTAGTACTGAATTACCGAAACATATAAAAAACCATGCAAGATATTTTTTTATATTGAGCTTATAAACCTTGATCCAGTATTCCAAAGTTTCTAGAAGAAGAAAGCACAAGTGGAGGGAATAGAGAGTTCATAGTAATAGAAATCAAAGTATTGGACAAAAAGCAAGAACTCCATGGCTGAGCAGAGAGCAGTTACAGCAAAATTAGGAGACAGCTGACACAGAAACAAAGTCGAGCACTGCAAAGTCCATTTTCACAGCTTGTTAATGCATATTATTCCACAGCTAAGATATCTAGTCTATAGTGAAATTCAGATGATTTTAGCCTAGAAGAAATGTAAATATGTTTTGGTCTTATTCAGATGTTCTACTAGAATTTCACAATAATAAGGGTATGTCTTATATCTAAATTGCAAAATTTCCAAAGTGAAGGAGGCTTGGATGTTAGTCACAGCTAAGAGCATGGTGACTAGAGAACCTATTTCATCAAGCGACAGTTTATATCAGTAGATGCAATGCAATAGGCCAAGGAAAACAGAAGGATTTAAGAAATACAAGGAGAGGCTGAGGGAGTTTGTTTATTCAGCTGTGAATGGAGAATGTGGAGGAGGAGACTTTTGTCTTCAGATAATTAATGAATAGCTATAGAGATGAAAGAGCAAGGCCTTTCTCAGAGGTGTGCAGTAAAGGACAAGAGGCTGTGAAAACAAGCTGAAAAAAAGGAAAATTTGGATTAAATATGAGGAGAAACGGCTAAAAACCACAATGAGAGTCTGAACATAAAAACAGGAACCTGGAAAAGCTGAGTGATCTTCAGCCTTGCTGATTTTCAAAACTCAGCTGGATGAGGCCCCAAACAAAGTGATTTAACAAGTACACTGGCACTTCCTATGTTGGACTGGACAATCTCCAGAGGTCCCTTCCAAACTGTTGTTTTGTGTGCATGGGAGAGGATCTGTATTAACAACATAATCACGTACATGATTGTTTGTCAATACCAAGTTTCAGCTCTAGTTTCCTCTTAGAGATATTATAGATGTAGCCTATAAATCTTACAGCCTATGGTAATAATCAGTAATGCATATAGTTTGAGATACAATTTTTTAAAACTTTATTCTTATATATTCTTATTAAAAAGCAACAATATGCATGTATTTAGCTTCTTATATATTCTTATTAAAAAGCAACAATATGCATGGTGTAACATACATATTTAGCCTGCTTTAATACTTCTATCCAGCCCACAACCACCATGTATAAGGAGTAAGTGATTTCAATTTGATAAGACTCTTCAGCCATGTTGTAGGAAAATTCAAGTCTAATTTAAATTTTGTAGGATAGATTATAATGACAGCTACATTGGCCACTGAATCTTATTAAAAAGCAACAATATGCATGGTGTAACATACATATTTAGCCTGCTTTAATACTTCTATCCAGCCCACAACCACCATGTATAAGGAGTAAGTGATTTCAATTTGATAAGACTCTTCAGCCATGTTGTAGGAAAATTCAAGTCTAATTTAAATTTTGTAGGATAGATTATAATGACAGCTACATTGGCCACTGAATGTACTTTTAACTCAGATTTGCACAACAGTGCCTGGTATTGGTCAATTGTTTTGTTTTGCTATAATCAGATTCTGTTCTGTAGTCCACTTCTTACTAAGATACCTTGCTCACAGAGTGATGCAGGCTGATGCTGCTGAGCATTTGCCCAGAGTCTACAAGCATAACCAGAAAACAAAAATCATTTCAATCAGAAGAGAAGCAATTTTGATTCCCCGAAAGCTACTAAATCATCCATAACTGAGATTTTTGCTTCCAGAGTAATTTCTTTTCACTATTACATGCATTGAAATTAATGTTTGCTGAAAGCAAATAAAAGTAAAATTAAATATTTTCTGATACAAATGATAATTGGGCACTTGTCTGATAAGATGATTTTATTTAAACAAAATGTACTTATGTAACACTGCATTTCCAATTCTACAATCCTATAATCTTCAGGCTGTTTCTCTTTTCCAAGTCATCATAATTAAAGGCAGGTGTTCAATTTAGCCACCAGAAGGGATGAGTTAATGCTGTAATTATTAGTTGTAAAAGATTTTTAATTAGAGTTATAAAGTATTTAGTTGTGTAAAATGTAGGTAGATGCTCATAAGTGATTTTTTTAAAGTACATAAGCACCCCTCTCCAATAAAATGAAAAGGACTTCAGCACCTAAGTATATTCAAAATGTCATTAGGAGATTGTTTATATCTCTGGGCAATAATTAAAAATGTTACTTTGTGTGAAATCAGACATAAATTATTATCCAAGCTCACTGGCAACAAAATTATATTACTAATAAGTGTTTAACATCCTCCTTAGTTACTAATGGAATGGAAAGCATTACAGTGGGTTATAACATTCCATCCTGCTTTTCTATTTTCAAATAGAAAGCAAAAGAATTTCTCAAATAATTCTGACTTAACTATCTTGTTATTAACAGTGTTAAACTTCTAGTACACATAATTTCTTTTTGCTCAAAATATACTGCACCCCATCTTCTAGACAACATTTAATTTTTGCCTGTAACGTACACTAGCTGGTTCCGTATCTCATCAATAATTGCCTAATGCTTCATTCTTTAGGTTTTATGTAGTGATCCCAAATTTGTGTGAAGCATATTATGCCCTTTTGTAAATTTCAAATTTTCATGGTTTTTGACTTTTTTTTTTGTTGTTGAAATCTGTAAAATTATCAACACACAGCATAAAAAAAGCTCCCTAAGACAATATATATATAACTGTATAATGAAGACCTCTAAATTAGCCATTAACAGGAAAGAGATCTTAGAATTGCTCTAGGTATTTGTTTGAAAGACTAGTATCAGTCATTGGTATGGTCAGAAGACAAGTAGAATATTAAGCTAGAATTCAAAAAGGGGTAGAGAACAAAAGAATGTCTCTATCTTATTGGATTTTTTTTCCTTCTATGAATCTTTAATGACACATGTACTAGTCATATTATCACAGCAAAATTATAAGAAAGAGAAAAGTACTGAGAATAATGACATGGAGGATCAGAGGAATGGAATAGCTTGCAAAAAGAAAATTCACAA
The DNA here is from genome assembly GCF_000695815.1 of Acanthisitta chloris. NCBI lineage: Eukaryota > Metazoa > Chordata > Aves > Passeriformes > Acanthisittidae > Acanthisitta > Acanthisitta chloris. The sequence goes on along the minus strand of NW_008687496.1, from coordinate 63,578 downwards.
GGATTTTTCACTTTGAAAAAGAGATGAGGGAAAGGTGCTTGGTAAGATCATAAACGAGGTCCACAAAACTGAAGAAAATGTAGATTTTCCACTTCTCAGGATGAGGAGGGTCTACCCTTAGCCCTTAAAACTTTGAGTAGGCAATTTCTGTTAGTGGATATTAAAACTTACAGTTCATAAGCAGTCTTTGAACTGTTTAATTTCGGAATGTAGAAGAGGATATTGTGGAAAGAATCAGGGGTTTTTTTTGCTGTTGTTGGTGGTGTTTTTTTGTTTAGTTTGGTTTGGTTTGGGGGGTTTTTTTGCTGGGGAAGATAATTTCCTGAACTTTATCTCTTGATCATGATTGGAAAGAAGTTATTGGACTAGATGGACCTTTGTTTTGGCCTATTGTCATGTGGCTCTCTTAGGGGCTGTAGAAAGTGTTACAGAATCCAAGTATTTGTGTAATTTTTTTCTTTTTCTTTTTCTTTTGATTTTATTTTTATTTCCATTATTTATATTTTTCAGGGGGAAATAAGCTTGGATTCCAAAGTTCTTGGGATATTTTTACACAACTTTGTTAGAATCATGCCTATACATACATTCAGGTATCCTATAACAGCCTTTCTTAAATGATGAATATGCCCACATATAATGCAACAGGAACAAGATTAGGTCATGGAGACAAAAAGAAAAGGACAACATTTAATAAATGTTGCATTGAGACAATGACAGCTGTACCTACCTTCTGCAATATGCTGAGTGAACTTTATGAGAGTTTAATAAAAGTTTATATTTTTGTTACAAATAATGAACTTAAATAGCTGAATACTTTTAGCAACTTCAGGGGTGCAGATGCTTTCTCCTCTCATTATTCATCTACTCTTCTCATAACTTCTAAAATGTCTTTGTGACAAGTACATACTCATTGCTTAAAGTAGCCTTCTTCTTTTTAAAATCTAAGAGTATCATAGAATGATATAATCATTTATGCTGGAAAAGACCTTTAAGATCATCAAGTCCAACTGTTAGCCCAGCACTGTCAAGTCCACCGCTAAACAACATCTAACTGCAACATCTACATGACTTTTAAATACCTCCGTGGATGGCAACCCCATCATTTCCAAGGGCAGCCTGTTCCAATGATTGACAACCCTTTGAGTGAAGAACTTTTCTCTAATAGCCAACTTAAACCTCCTCTGGTGCAACCTGAGGCCATGTCCTCTTGTCCTATTACTTGTTACTTGGGAGAACAGATCATTCCGCATCTGTCTACATGCTCCAGCAGACTTTCCATGGTAAAGGGTGAAAACATCCAATATGATATACAATGTCTATGCTTTCTTCTTCCAATCACTATGTCTAAGATACAATGTTAGAATGGCTCTTGCACCATCACACGATCAAGACTAATTCATTGGCATTCAGAGTTCATAGTTCCTCACACATTCCTCCATTAGCTTACTTTCATCAGTCTTCTTCTGTAAACCGAAGAGTCTGTTGTTCTGTGTATGGCCTGCTATATCCAGATAGCAAGCAAGACATTGTGTCCTTCTGTTTCTCTGCCTTTTCCTGCCATTTTTTCTCAGGTTTCTATAGTCAGAAGCAATTTTGATGACCCAGCAGGAAAGCTTTGAGGAGTCTACTTATTTCTTCTCCAGTATGATTACGGATAGATCATGATCATTTAAATGTGGTTCAATAGATATGTACATTGGGATCAATTAGTACCTCTTTGTGTTTGAGTAATTCTTGTTAAAGGACACAGTACTTTTCACAAAGCTAACTTACTTACTTAAGACTTTTTCAGGCCAGCAGGGGATAATGATCTAAGTGACTAGCTTCAAAGTAATAGGAGCAGAAATGAAACAAAAGGATGATGTTTAGACATATGGAAACAAGTGGTCCTATTCATAATCTTTTAAATAACAATGAAGTGATAATAAAGGAACACTTGATTTGGGATGGGAAAAGCGAACTAAAAATCTACTGCTTTGACCATTTAATCAGACCTCAACCATGTTTCAAAAAATTGTCATCCAGTTTAGTGAGGAGTTTTCTGCTGTGTTTTCCAGTTCTGACCCAAACAAATTCAACCAGACAGCTTACTTCATGGCTTTTTTCATCCCAAGCAAGAAAAACAGGAAGTGTGTTCACCCCACTTTTTTTATTCTAGCTTTTCTGATTTTTACAAATTAATTTCTCTACATTGTTCAGTGGAAAAACAGTCAAAAAAGATAAAAGCTTTTGAATCCTGTATCAAACTCTATACTTTGCAGTTCACTGATCCAGAAAATATATGAACATTCTGAAATATTTTCTTCCTAATAGAGGCTTCACAAAAGAAATGAAAAATTGATAAAATTGATACTCCACAAGCATACTTGTTGTGGTAATGTTATAGTGATGCATTATACACTTCTCAAGACATTTAAACACACAGCAAAATGAAACACACCCCTAGTTATGTCTTGCATTATTTTAAAATATAATACTACTGACCTTCTGTGAAAACCTTACTTATGTTGGTGAGCTGCTGTTTCCATGAAAAGCCTTACTCAAACACTAATTCTGTTGTACAAGTAAGTGGTCTCCAGCATTAATAAATGAAGGCAAAAATGCAGGTTTTATTTGTAAAGATCAAGATCATATATACGTCAATTTGTGCAGCCATGGGGTTTAAAAGCAGCTTTGCTAATTTCAATTTCCTAATAATAAGATCGGAGAATTTGTCAAAGGTTATTGCTAGATGACTATTACCTACTTTGGCCATGAGAACATGCATAAAGAACTAACAAAAATAAGACTGATATTTGTCTCTTCACCAAGAAAAAAAATTGAGTGTGGACAAGTAAAACCTGTAAACTTGTAACTTCATTTCAGTTATCAGTGCTGGCTACAAAAATAAAATTTAGTTTTGCTGATTTTGTCTGGGGTACAGTTAATGTTCTTCATAGTAGTGGGTACTGGGCTGTGTTTCAGATTTGTGTTGAAAACAGTGTTGATAACAGCAGTATTTTTGTTATTGCTGAGCACCACTTACAGAGTCAAGGCATTTTCTGCTCTTCACCCCACTCTGTCAGCGAGGAGGCTGGGGCTGCCAGTTGGGGTTAAACCATGACATGGAGAAAATTAGCAAGTTGGATCTTCTGTGCTATCTACTTCTTCACTAAGCCACTTGGAACAAAAAAATAAAAATAGAAACCACAAATGAAGCTATAGTAAAGCCTGATAAATGGTTTCTTTGCCTTAAAGAACATAACTTCTGCCTCACCACCCTCATAGCAAAGCTTGCAGACAGAGGAAAATTGTGCCAGAGAAAGCCAAGAGTATAAGGTAAGACACTGGGTCATGAAGCATATGAACCACAAAATGAAAAGTTTATTAATGTTTTTGAAACGGGTTTTTTTTTGACTGAAATAATAGTCATATGTGCGAAAAAGTCCTTTATAACCATCTACAAGAGATTTTCTAAGCTATTCATCCTTCAAGTCCTCCATTCCTTGCTTGTATGCAATACTTTCACAAAACCATCTATTAATTCAGCATAGAAGGCAGGGCTAATCCTTCCTGGAAATAGCTGTACTCTGAGTGCCAGATATGTATCTTACTTCTGCATTGCAAAATAAAAGCTGTAGTTTCTCATTTTAGTTAACAAAAAGGGTTCAACAATGTAAGGTGATGCATACAATGGAAACACCTTATGCTGCCTTAAATACATCTGAGAAACTTCACATAACATTAGGAAAAAAACCCAACCCAAACCAAACCAAAAAGAAAAGAAAAGAAAAGAAAAGAAAAAGGCAAAACCAAAACAAAACCAAAGCAAAATCTTCCTTGCAGCTGCTAGATTTCTATGCCTTTAATATAAACACGTTTAAAAATTCAATAGAGCAGGCACTGTCAGTTGTAACTCTGCTTCCTCCAGTTTCTCACAAAAGTATTTCCCTGAGTTAACACACTATTTTAAAAGTCAAATCTGGGGATAATTTGTTATGCATTCCTTGTAAAGTCATATTTGTAAGAGTTTGTACTGCTATGGATACTTTGGAGCCTAATAACCTCACAGGTTGCTGCCTCAGCCTAAGCTTGGCTATTATCAGGTCTCTTATCTCCCCTAGTTCCTACCTATCTTTGACTTTTTGTCCATTCAGTAATCTTTGTCTGAAAGTGGTAGATAGGCTTTGAATGTATCAAAAAAGAAAAAAAAAGAACATCTTAATAGGCAGAATTTGTGATTATAAGAACCCTTCTTCTATAGGAAGCTTGGCTAAAAATGGTTACATCAGCTGCAGTTACTTTTATATGCTTTTCTGTAGAAACAGAAATTGCACCTCTGAGTGTGGTTGTAAATTCTTAGTGTTAGTAATTTATTCCTAAAACTGTTTGGGGTCCTACTTCAGTATTCCACAAATAGCTCAATGGCAGTGTAAAATGTTTTTGGCCCAGGGCTGTTAAAATCAGTAATAGTTTATTCACGAACACCAGTGAATAATTCCAAATCTTATTAAAGCAAAGCCTGTACCCTTGTTACTGTCAAAAGCACAAGAATATTCTGCTGAGTGCAAAGTTATATTGAGAACTCTTCTAGAAAGCCAAGGTGTATTGGAGAACCCATGTAGAACTCTTCTAAATGAACTTTCATTTATATACAAAAGTACTGCTACTGAAAAAATACATCATTCCATTATCCCAGTAAACAAAAAGTAAACTCCAATTAATTGGTAATTTCAATGAACTTTCTCCCACTGATCTAAGTGGTGTTTTAGAGGTTTTCTTCATTTACTGCTTTCTCTTGTTTTCTCTCTTTCAATGTGGGATCCTTGCTCTATCTCCAAATCTATCTCCTGCTAGACACTGTAACTATGGCACAGAGGAATGTCCATGTCTCAGAGTAGGGTATCACACACATGTTGTGTTGCACTTGAGCTAATGGCTATAATACTTTCAGTATCAGAAGTGGTTAGCTGTCAGCACTTCCTTCATGGTATGCTGAGGGTGGCCTTGCCCTTAAAGTTAGTGGTTTTCTAGAACAGAAAGCAAAATAAATTTATTTTTTCACAGTACTTGTTTTCTATTCTAAGATGTTCTAATTAGTATTCCACATTAGAGATGTACCTTTTTCTTTGGTATAGTGCATGTGACTTCTGACTGATCCAGCCTTGTGTTTTATGACTTGTCATTTGTAGTGTGCCCTCATCTGGCAACGAAAACATTCTATTAGATAGTTAATATGAAACACAACAACTAATGTTTATATAACATCTTTCCAAATGTACAAAAATTAAGATAAATTAATTAGTTATTAGGGGAAAAATATGATACAAGAACAAACTGAAAGTTAGAACGTGCACCTTTCAGTCACACTATCACACCCAGGAATAATATGAATCTGGAGTTGTTCATGTTAGACCTCTGCCTATTTGTATGTCTCTTTACAAAACCCAGTGCTGTGATTCCTCAAAATTTTGGAAATGAAAATAGTTACAATGAATATGAAAGATGATATTTAATTCATTTGTAAGATACGGGTAAATAGTGGGACATTGATTTGACACCATTCAACCTGACACCTATCTCCTTTGTATAGTTATAGGCAATATGTTAATGTTCAAGCCACTGTTCTCTCTTCTATCAGTCGTTTTATTTGCTCAGTTGAAGCGAAATATTGAGTTAATTAGTTGTAGATCTATTGATATAAGGAAATCTTACTTTATTCCAAGAGAATGGTATTAACACATGTAGAGCCAAATAATTTAATCTAATTTCTTCTAATACCTAATCTAAACCTGCCCTCCTTCAGTTTACAGCCATTCCACCTTGTCCTATCACTACATGCCCTTGTAAAAAGTCCCTCTTCAGTATTCCTGTATTTTCCTTTTAGATACAAGAAGGCTGCTCTAAGGTCTGCCCAAAGCCTTCTCTTCTCTGTGCTGAAGGGCCTCAACTGTCTCAGCCTGTCAATATAACACAGAATATGATATGGAGGTGATAATCCCTTTCTAAACAACACTCATTAGAGAATGTGTAAAGAGCAGAAACAGACTTATTAGTATGATGGAAATGACTTAAGAAGCAAAAATAATAGAACTAAACATCTGTGGTTTACTTTCACCAGATGCACTCTTAATTGTGTGCAAATATCCGAAAAGTATAAACAAGGAACAGCTCATAGAGACTGTGTGTCAGGGTGAGAGCAGGTGCAGTACAGCCCCTGAAGCATGAGAGAGTTTCAGAAAGGGCTGTGATTCACTCAGTCCTGTATTTGCTTTCCTCTTTCTTATTCTTTCCAGTTTTATATTCTGTCCAATGAAGCTAAAGATTTTATATTAATTTCTCAGAGTGCTGGAGGCTGTTTCTGAGTCATTCAGTACCTCGTTACAGTCAGCTCCTTGGTTTCTTTCTGAAATGTGTTATATAAAAATTGTATTTCCCTTCAGATGATAGATTCTTTTGGCCTTTATATTTTCCTTTGCTATTACATGAAGGAGTAAATAGAAACACTCAGTTGACTTCCATAACATCTCTGATTTAATAAGCCCCTGTGACATCAGCTCTTACTTAAGTCTGAAATTAAAAAGCCCTGATTTGTTTCATCTCTCCTCCCATGACAGTCTTTTCATGCCTTTAATAATTTTCATTGCCCTACTACAGATTTTTTCTACTACTGTTATCTCTTTCTTCGAGGTGGTATAACCAAAATTGAGCACAAGATTCAAGGAAGGACATGACATCAATTTATATAATGGCATAATAATAGTTTATAAATTTGGCACATTGTTGGACTTCCTGTATACACTTACTGCAGAATTCTGAACAGTTTGCAAAGTTCAAGGGATGATTATTATCCTATTAAGCTTTCAGAAGAGCAGAATTGAAAGGCTAAGGGTTTCTTTAGTGTTTTTTTTGGGTACTTCTTAGCTTCTATGGTGCTATATTTTGGATTTAAGCTGAAAACAGTGTTGATAACACAGGTATGTTTTTGTTATTGCTGAGCAGTGCTTACACAGCATCAAGCCCTTTTCTGCTTCTCACCCCACCGCACCAGCAAGGAGGCTGGGGGTGCACAAGAAGCTGGGAGGGGACACAGCTGGGACAGCTGACCCCAACTGACCAAATGGGTCAGACCATATATAAATACATCCCAAACCATATGGCATTGTGCTCAGCAATAAAAGCTCATGGAAGAAGAGGGAAGGGGATGGGAAATGTTTGTACTGGTGGTGTTTGTCTTCCCAAGTCACCATTACATGTGATGGAGCCCTGCTGTCCTGGGGGTGGCTGTGTGGGGAGGTTAGCTACCTACTGAGCTTAAACCATGATGGATACAGTACATAGAATCATCAAGGTTGGAGGAGCCCTCTAAGATCGAGTCCTGCCTTTAGCCTGCCACTCTGCTGTAACCCCTAAACCCTAAACCATATCCTCCAGCATCAGATCCAGATGCCTCTCAAATGCTTCCAGGGATGAAGATTCCACCACCTCCCTGGGAAACCTATTCCAGTGCCTTTAGAGCTTTCCTACCCTCAGGCAGATCAACACTCCCACCCAACTTAGTGTCGTCTGCAAATTTACTGAAGGTGCACTAAATTCCCGTATCCAGATCGTCAATAAAGATGTTAAATAGGACTGGCCCCAAACCTGAGCCCTGGGGAACACCACTAGTGAGATGCTGACAGTTGGATTTTTAGCTCCAATAACCACAACTCTCTGGGCCTGGCCAGCCAGCCAGTTTTTTACCCATTGAAGAGTCCACCCATCCAACTCACATGCAGCCAGTTTTTCTACAAGTATGCTATGGGAGACAATGTCAAATGCCTTACTGAAATTCAGATAGACCATATCCATGGTCTTCTCTTCATCCACTAAGCGGGTCACTTTGTCATAGAAGGAGATCAGGTTGGTCAAGCAGGACCTTCCCTTCATAATTCCACCTTGGCTGGACTTGATGCCCTGGTTGCCCTGCATGTGCCATGTGATGGCATTCAGGATGACCTCCTCCTCAACCTTGTCCAGAGCCAAGGTTAGCCTTACAGGCCTGTAGTTCCCTGAATCGTCCTTCTGAACCTTCTTATAGATAGGTGTCACATTTGCTAAATTCCAGTCAGCCAGAACTTCTCCAGTAATCCCGGATGATTGTAAGTGGTTTATCAAGTTCCTTCATTACCCTGGAGTGGATCTCATCAGGGCCCATGGACTTGTGAGCGTTCAATTGGCATAGCAAGTCATTAACCGTCTCCTCCTGGATCACGGGGACGTCGCTTATCCTCCCCATCACCAAGTTCCAGCTCTAGGAGCTGGGTATCCTGAAGACAACCAGCCATGACATTACAGACAGAGGCAAAGAAGGCATTGAGTACCTCTGCCTTATCCACATCTCCTGTCACTACATTACCTTTTGCATTTATCGACTGATGGACACCTTGCTTGACCCTCTTTTTGTTACCAATGTATTTATACATTTTTTGTTGTTGTTGTCCTTGACTTTAAAGGCTAAATCAAGTCCCAACTGGGCTTTGGTCCTCCTAATCATCTCCCTGTATGACCTCTCAGCATCCTTATAGTCTTCCCAACTTTCCAGACCCTCCTTCCAGAGAGGGTATATTCTCTTTTTCTTCTCAAGCTCCAGCCTAAATTCTCTGTTTAACCAGGCTGGTCTTTTTCCTCAATGACTTAACTTCCTACACATAGGGACAGTCTGCTCCTAAATGTTTAACAATTCTTTTTTAAAACACTCCCAGCATTTCTGAACTCCTTTACCCTTCAGGACTGACTCCCAAGGGACTCCATCAATCAATGTCCTAAACAAGTCAAAGTCTGCCTGCAGGAAGTCCAAGGTGGAAGTTCCGCTGCTGGCCCTTATTACATCACCCACGATTGAAAACCTTATTATTTCATGGTCACTATGTCCAAGATGTCCACCAACCACATGTGATGCATCTCAGGAGAACAGAGATAGTGCATGCATTACATTCTCTTATCTTACGCAGAAGATCTGTGGATTGGCAAGAGCCATAACGTAGAATAGACCCTGAATGTTCAAGGATGTTACTGTGTCTACTGCCCTTTTATAACCAGTCAAGAAAGGGCAGTTTTCAGAGCATTGCATACCTTGTTGCTGTGGTAGACAGCCTGTTTAAGTCTCTTTGGACACCTAAAGCTAATTGTAAGGTACTTGCACACACATACTGTGACTATCTCTTAAGATAATGATTCTTCAGGTTCCAGCAAGCACCATGTCAGTCCCCGGGAAGAAAGACAACTTTGATGACCCTGTGGCTCCTTGGTAGAAAACTGAATTATGACTGACCAAGATCAAGTGGAATTTTACCAAACTAGCTGTGTTCTTACAGCAGATATTTGGGTCCTAATTCTACTCATTCCTACACTGAAAAGGAGGGTGGAAATTTGGTTTGCATCTCAATTTAAGCCTGTTACTAATGAAGATATGATGATAACAAGAAATAGCATGAGAATTCAAAAATAATTTGTTCATAATTAAGAAAGAACCTGTGTACTCTAAATTACAGAGGAAGTATCATTGTTGCTAGGCAACAATAGTTCATGAAAGATCAACTTCTACTTAAGGCAACTAAAAGCATAATAAACATAAAGTGGTTTGAGGCTTATCCTTAAATGAAGACTAATATAAAGCAGAGGATTTCTATGTCATTCTGTCCATGTGAGGACAAGATTTGGCCCTTTTATCCACAAAGTGAAAATTGAGGCTGTCTATTACCAAGCATTATACCTTTTGCTTTCACTGTATTATTAATTTGGTTATTCTTTGACCCTATTCAAACACAGTAACCTGCTGGAGTACTGATACTGAAGCTTTCATTATTGTGCAGAAATCCCTGTGTGGTCAAAATGTTTGACTGGATGTTTGTGGATTAATTGTTTGTTTAGAATGAACTCATTTGTTAAAAACAACCAACCAAAGAAACAAAAAAAGATTTCCTGTAGGATCTTCCTGAGGTCTTGGGTCAGCCTGGTGACAAGAACTGCTCAAGGTGGCATAACTCAGATGGACCAATCTGGTGGTCCAGACTCGAGGTCAGGACTTATATATGTAATTTTACACTCACTTATTACAATTTGATAGAGACTGTTGAGTTTCAAGCACAATGCACACTGCATGCCAAAAAGCTGTTCATTAACACTTGTGACTAGGAGACATCTACTCCTATCAGCAGCTCATATAGCTTGGAGCTAAAGCCCTCTGTCCACTCCTGAGTTTCCCCAAATTGGTGTGAAATGTTGTGAACTTCAGAACTATACCAGGGCTTTTCTTTTAAATGAATTCCCAGCTTCACAAATTAAATAATATCTCGCCAGCATCCAAAAATCTCTCAAAAGCTGGAAAACCCAGAAGAAAAAGTAGAATAATAGCAGTACAAGATTCGATGCAACAGTTACTGTTCTTAAAGACAGGTGTATAGAGAAAACAAAACTACTCCTACAGAAATCTGAACTGTCCAAGAGAATGTCTGTCTGCAATTCATCCAGTTAAAACACAATCACAGCTTTCATTAGAGTACAACAACCTGGTCTTTAGTCAAGATTTTGTCTTGATTCATTGAATCAGATGTAATTTCAAGCTAGAGCTACACAAGGCACAGGTCCTCTCTTTCTCCCTAGCATTTCCACTGGATGTTTTTTCTAGATGTTTCTTCCTAAACTCAGTATTTAATTAGGATACCTGTTTCTAAAAATATTTTTTCCACAAACAGTTGCCAAACCCAGTGTTATAAATGATAATGTATTGAGGCACAATCAGCTCCTGACCATGCAGCAAAAATATAAAGAAAATTAAAAAAAAAGGAAGAACAACCCCCCCAACCTTTTTAAATTGCCTTTGTAATTAACTTGACTGAAACAAGCTGGACACTGCACATGAAAAAAACTCCAACAGGCTGTCAATTCAACTTCAGTATGTCAATTTTATGTACAGTAAAAAAAACCCCACATTTTCATACATGTATGTAGTCTATTGCATTTATCACAAACATGTCAAAGAGACTAAGGCACATTTTTTGCTACACTTCCAATCTTAACAAAAGTTTTGGGAGTAAATACAGAAAATATCATAGCTTGTGGTGAAACTCAGGCTTCTTAAATTCAAATAAAATTTAGGACGGTTTTAATGGGATCGTCACCCTAAAGTTAGTGAGTAGAGCTGGAAATTTTGTGGGGATAATCTCCTTTGAATAATATAATGCTTCAAGTCTGATTCTATTTATTACTGCGGATTCAATATAAACAAGCTCCATCAGCACCCTGACATTGTCAAGGGATCTCTGTCATACATGGGGTTTGCTTTAAGGAGATCTAGGATTGGAACTAAAAGTATTTATGGTTGTGTTGGTATAGTTGCACCTGAACGCATTATCTCTACTGAAAGGTAGCCAGACAGGTAGAGAGAATTACATTAGTTATCTCTGTGCCACACTGTCTTGATGCTTTGTTTTGTGGGTCCAAGATAGAACCACAGACTCATACAAATATTTTATCATGCTCAGAGTTACCTCAGAGGTCTTTACCAAAGTTCTCTGTTGCGCTATGCAGGTATATCTAACAATGGTTCAGCATATTATGACTAGTATGGTGGACTCAGTCTGATATCACTATGTTGCAGTAGGTAAGAATTTCAATACAGGCAACTGTTTAGTTGCATTGCAATCAGGACACAGTAATGCTAATTTATGCTTTACTCACATCATGCAATGTAAGACTAACCTCAATAACTCAATGGAAGAAAGCTGATGCACATAAGAAGAGAAGCAGAGCTTAAGAGAAAGAAACTATTATTATTATTATGTGGAAATAAAGCCATTTAGAAATTCCTAAAGGTTTTGACACAGAGACATGCATTCAAATAGAAGGCTGTCAAGCAAAAGTATAACCACAAGCAGCAATGTAAACAGCATTTACTTGAACACAGAATTTTTGTCAAGCAATAACCTTCTGTCTTTTTCATAGTTCTTTTCCCCAGAAAGAAAATACAAATACCTTCCAGAAAAACATTTTTCTTATCAAAATTTCAGGCAAGCACCTATGTCCTTTAATGTGATGCTATGTGCACAATGAACAAAGAGATTCTCCACCTGACAATCCTTCCAGATTGTCTTTTGCTTTTCACTGCTAAAATTTGTATTTTTAACACAATTTCTTGTCTGCTGCTTCAGAGCACTGTTGAGACTCCTTAATTTACCTACATATCATTGCAAGCATTTGAAAATTGAGATAGATGGAAGACAATGCATCCAATTCTGAGATAATTTGCCATGGTGAAATCCTAATTAAAGGTGGTCCTTGAGGGAAAATCAGGCAACCTTGGAAATCCAGCTGAAGTCCATATGTTACAATGAATTTGATAATCTTCTGCAATGTCTTTTAATTTGCCATAGAATTTTCCTGTAGAATAAGAGGAACTTCTGTTTCCTTACTCTAATTTAACAGACAGAAAGTAGACACCAATACTAGCCATAGGGTAATCTAAAAATTTATGGAGTCTGCAGAATTCCTCTGAAAAAAAGCACAAATCAAAAATAAAATATATTTCATTGAATTTATATATAATCATATATGTATATGTGCATATATATGCATGCATACACATAGAGGTAGTATATATGTGTAGAATTTAGACTACATATGTCTACATGTATGCATTCATATACATGCACAAAACTTATGTTGTGTGTCTCAAAATCTAAAGAACTGGTTTGCTTTTAGAGCTGCAGGCTAAAATGCAAATTGAGCTGCATTTTTTGTAGTACTTCATTTTGTGCAGTTCTAAGCAGTTACTGGTCAGACAATAAATGCAGCAGAACATTGTTGGACACTTAAGTGCTAAATTATTCCTGTCCTCCATGCTATGTGGCACAGCTTTATTTTTGTCCTTTGTGAGCTAGTTTAGAGGGATGAAAAAATCTGAGGTTTAATATCAAGTTTTCTTTGGATGTTAAGGTAAGAAACACTGCTTTTAACTAGACTATTTAGACACTGGGCATCAAACCTAACTCAGTTTTCTAAACTCTTTTCAGATAAAGTACTCTATTCTCTCTGGTAATTCCTGACTTCAAGGCCAAGTGTTGTGAAGAGCCTGATGTTTATATTGTGTAGGCCTAACTAACAGACTGGCAACTTCCCTATGACCTGGGTCTCCCCTGCACCAAAACATGCAAGGAGGGATATTTCTTAGTTTTTACAGCCTTATGCTCAGGTTTGTTACATGCCTTGGAATTGTCCTTACTTGGCATGGATGTGCATAGTCTAACAGACCAGTGCTGAGGAACCAGTTGAATGCACAAGGCAGGACTGACTTAGCTATCTGTAGGGTGCAAGAGTTATGAAAAACTCCGTAGAACCATATCCAGGTTTCTTCATTGGAAGAATTAATTACTTTACAAAAAAAAAAAAAAAAAAAAAGAAAAAAATTATTGTGGGAATGCAGTGTAAAACACAGCGAACAATCAGGGAGCAAACTTGGGATCTGCTTTGTTTATCATGATGGCTGCACCTGTATGCTATTGCAAGATGAGACAAATCATGCCTCAGGTGTCATTGTCTATCTCTTTTGAATATAGAGAAACCCATACAATACTTTCAAAGAAAGTGTGTTTGCAATGGCTAAAGTTCAACGTGCTGAATCCCACCTGGTGTATTCACATGCACAGCAGTGTTAGGAAAATCTCTCTTCAGTCAAATCTACCCATTTCTGTAGCTCAGCCATAATCAGTTCAGCTAGAAGCTGAGGAAGAGGTCCAGTCTCCAGGTCATTAATCTCCCAGCAGTACATCCAGGACTCGAGATGCTGTGAGAAGTGCTTACTGTGAAGTTTGCCTTTCTGCTGCAAGTAACCCCACCACTGCTTCTCACTTCTGTAACTCACACAAACAAATTATGGCTCATTTCAACAGTGATGAATAAACATATATGAAATTTTATCCTTATCCCCTGTGGTCTGATAGTTTTCCTTACTTTTTGGAGGCTCCGACCTCCACAAAACAGTTTGTGTACCAGTCCATTTTGTAATACACAACACAATATGTCCCATTAAGAGAGCAACAGATTGGAGCAAAGAAGCCATTGGAGAATCTCACTATTTCCCATTTGAAATGCTCTTTGCTTTGCCTGTTGTCAATCAGCAGAATAAACTGTCAAAAAGAAGTGAAACCCATGGTAGTAAAGTAAATCCTAGAACTCTTAGCACCAATGGCAAAGGAAGAAAGAACCCAAGCACTTTATGGACATCTTCTGCTGGTTTGTTTGTTTATTTATTACTTAATTGCAGTTTGTGTAACATAGTTTTAAATTGTAGACTGAGGAGGTAATCACATTTTAATTGAATTATTTAAAGTGTGTAATTTGTCACATCTATTAGTAATTTTAATTACTTAATAAATTACTTTGGTGTCATGTTTGCATCTCATTTTGAATACTATATTTCTTTAAAAAAGGCTGAGTTGATTAATATTAAAATGTAAGTCTTCAAATAAAGCAATTATTTAAGCAGTTAATGATTCAATGTGAACGTAGAAATAAGAGAAATGAATGTCAGCTAAATAGCATTAGAATTTGACCCTGAATTCTTCACACAGTCAATATCTTAGCTGCATTCAGTGAAAACATACCTGGAAATTAATATGAGTTTGCATATTCAAAGGATGAAAATTATCTACTCTAACTGCTTCTTTCTGAGTTCTGTGTTTTAGAAAACATAGAAATAGGTAGAAATATTTGGGGCTAATTGAAGAATTCCAGCTTTGTAGGCAGGAGTGTTTAAAAAGGCACAAGGAATCTGAATTTGTTTTGCTTATATGATTGTTCAAATGGAAGGACTTATGTTTGCAGACATTTGGTAATACTTTCTGAGTGGTTTCAAGGGAAGATATTCCACACATTCATAGTTTATAAAGATAAAATTTTCCATCACGTAATTCAATTTCCTGTATAGCTAAAGCCAGATGATACAACCTACATAATCTTGCTTTAATCCCAATAAATGATATTTCATGTTGTAAAGAAGAAATAAACATATGCAGACATGAACATCAATATGTCCCCCTGAAAGAGTTAAATTCAGGGAAAAGAAGGAAAGCATCAGCACTGTAATTTCATAATCTAACATGCCCAACATGTAACTTGTGGCAGTATGCTAAAGTTCTCTTCAGAGAAGTTGAGCAAATTGGATGTACAATGAAAGTGGCCCTAAGAAACTACCTAGGGGAAGAAATTAATTGCCTAATTTTAACTAAAAGTCAAACAAATTAGTGCTGAAATCCTTAGGGACACTTAATGATCACACAGGGGTTGGGGGGTTACTTATTGGTAGCAAAGAAGTTTTAGTGCATTTTCAAGCTTTCACTTTTTTTTCCATTTTATGCATAACATTTGTTTCATCTCTATTAAGCTTCAGATTTCATGGCATTAATCAGCTTCCACTTAACTAGTAATTAAGAGACGGGGCAGTACAACACAATCTAAAAAGTCAGAAGGCTTTCTGTTTCTCACCTTGCTCCATTTTTTATGACTGAAAATATCATTGACTCTTTCCAAGGCAAGAAGAACACAGCACAGGTGTGAACAAGGCTGTGCAATTGGCAATAACTGATAGCACACTTTCATCAGGTTTTTCAGCTGTGGTCACCAATGCCAAGTTTATCACTATTCAAGAGAAAATGCTCTTAGCACTCAAAAAAAAAAGGAGGTTGAGATAACCTGGAGGATCTTAGAATTCCTCTCTGACATCTGGACCCACTTGGCTCATTTAGACAGCCTTCTTTCATGCTGTTCTTTGTCAGGGTTGTTCCTCCTATGGCAATTCAATTGCCAGCAAGTCTGCAGGTGACACCAGACTGGGAGAGAGGCGAGCAAATAGACAGACTCAAGCTGTGGAGTGACCTGGTGACAACTGGGGCTGCAGGCAATGTCTGGGAGATTCAATACCAATAAACATCTATCTAAATACTCATGAGGAACTTGGTGATATATGAATATCTGAGGATCTGCAGTACTGTGGAGTAAATCGTACAGAATGAGGGGACTAATTGGTTTTTACTTCTGCCTTAAAGAAACTTAGTGTTAATGGCATCATTGCTTCCGACCTCCTTCTGGCTGCTACACTTTACCTAAGGTGTTAAAAAAAAAAAAAGCAACAACAAACAAACCCACTCTGATGCCTTGAAACTGCCTTCCCAGGCCTGATGATTCTGTTATCTTGGAAAATGTGTTGCCAGTCTAATCTTATGTTTGTCAGGTCTTTCTGTTCAAATGTGGCTCTTCCCACCTTCTGATAATAAAGTGTTGTTATTTTGACTTTCCTACAACCCTGTCTTTCTGTGTAAAAGGCATTTCTAGACAAATTCATGCCTTCCTTCATCCTAAATTCTCTGCCACAATCTGCTATTTACAGTCATCTGACAGGCAATTGGCTCATTCTCTGTGAGACATACAGCGAATGTGCAGCTCCTTACACCCAAAAGAAAAAGAAAGCAAAACTTTTCACTTCTGTATTGTGCCAGCACAGACAATAAAAACCACTTATTTTGTTCCTACTTCCAGAACATATTTTAATGAGTTTTGGTAAATCTTGTAAATATGTTAAATTTTGGTTTTCTCTGTAGAAAGGGTAGACCAAAATGTACACGTATGTGTGTGTGTGTATATATATATATATATACACACACATATATATAGGGTATAAATTACTGGATAAATATATATGGGGGCTTGGGACTAGATGATCTGTAAGGTCCATTCCAACCCCTAAAATTCTATGATCCTTTGATTCTATGATTCTATATCCAATGTATATCTGGTCAAATTTTGTCTCAAAGAAAGTAATTAATAATGTATGAGTTAATATTTGTGAAATGACCAGACAGTGTTTATAACCTGTGTGAATATCCAAAGTGACCCTATTCTTGCATGATGAGATTGTGGAATAAGAAACACAGACGTAGATGGACATCATAAGCTTAGAGAAAGGAAAACTGGGACATATAAAACCCCGGACTCTATAACTAGCATTTGGTCCCAGACAGTAAGTTTGCTACTCTGTCTGCTTCACTAAGGAGAACAAGCAAAACCCTGGGTTTAATGCACCCCAATAGACTTAAGTGACATATCTGTGGTTTTACCCTTCTTAATTGCAAAAGATGAGGGGGAAAATAACATTAAGAACAACGGCTCTTATGTGGCTCCACTGTGTGCAATTCCCTACTTTGTTGTATAGTCTTGTATAACTTCAGGGAGGCGAGTCATAAGATTCACATTTTTAGAGACATTTTAGGCACTTTTCTAGGACTTCAGACCGCCTGAGCTTGAAAATGTTCACATTTAGAATTATGTAAGTGATTCATTCTAGTCTGGTTTATTACCTATCTGTGTACAGTTAGTTAGAGCCATATAAATATTTAAGACTGCCTATGTAAAGAGATAGATACACCATATAGATTACTTTAGTAGCATCATTCTACTGTCTAAAAGGAGACTGGAGTGGAATTCAGGCACATGAATCAAAGAATATGTCAGTGAATCTCCTCTGAGTTTCTGTTCAAGCAGAAGGAGACCACATTATGAAATGACTAAGCCACTCACCTGTGAGTAGGAGCCCAGTGTTCTGATCCATCTGCATATGATAATTTATGGGTTTTGTTTGGAGGTCATTTCATGGCATAAATCATTAGATCAGAGATTTTAAAGGGTTTCTGCCCTTTGCAGAGCTGATGAACAACCTCCAGGTTCCCAGCAAAGCTAGCTCAGTTCAGCACATGCCCTCAGTGGAGGAATTCGCTCTCTGGACTAAGGGCAGAGACAGCCCATGCTTAGTCACAGTCAGCATCCTGTGCTTCTGCAAGGTTCAAGCCTCCCTCTATCACGTAATATTTCCTATTAACTGCACTCCTGCATAATATCAATACACATATGTCTAAATACTCAGGTGTAATGTGGTCATATATAAACACCTGAGCTTCTGTGGTACTGTAGGAAAAGTCTATAAAATCACAGAAACATTTAGGTTGGAAAAGATCTTTAAGATCATTGAGTCCAACCATCAGCTAAGAACTGGCAATCCACCACTAAACCATGTCCCTCAGACTACATCTACAAGTCTTTTATATACTTCCAGGGATGGTGACTCAACAAAATTGCATCACTTTGAACAGCATGCAAGAGCAGATCAGTCAAACTGAAATATGTTCTGAAGAAGGTTACTAATGGCTTACTCTTGCTGCAATTCTGTTACAGGAGCATGGAGTTAATGGCATCACTCCTTCCAACATCCTGGCTGCTATATTTCCACTGCAATCAAAAAATGGCAAAAGAACCTAAAAGCAAAAAAAAAAAAACTAAAAATTGATGCCTTGAAATTGCCTTTCCCAGTTTGATGTGCCCATCATGTGTAAGAATCCTAGCTACCTGAATGCTACCCAAAATAATCACTCTGCTAGGGGCACATGTACTTTTTTGGTACTAAAACACTTATCCTGAGTATCAAAAGTGGGAATCCTGACTTTACCCCATTCCATCTTTTTCCTTTACAAACCATATCAAGAAGACAGAACTAAACTTTCTTAAACATCTACATTGGATGTACTATATTTTTGTACAGTTCCTTTTCTATTGCTTTTTTTTGTGTTTTAATTTGCTCCTTTTGCTGTGTTGTCTTTTTTTCTTCCAAGTAAAATTACTACTAATACCACACCAGTAAAAGAATTGCATGCAATCAAGCACAAGATGGTTTAAAAAATAGATTTATGCTAAAATCACATCTTTTAAAATAAGCAATTCATTGCTCTAATCAGTTTTTCTTTTAGCTTTTCCATGCCTTACAATTAAAATAAGCAGGATTATTAAAGTGCATAAGCTTAGTCATTAGCAGATTGCTAGGATGCTGCAGTGATTGACATCTGTCTTTTCCTATATTAGCAGCTTAATCTGCTGGTATGGCCAATCAAAACAAAAAGTAGATTGATTATTTCATGAGTCTTTAGCTTGAACAGGTAATTTAACCTGCTCATATAATCAGAATACTGATAGTCTTTTAGAAATCACCCGATAGCAACAAACAGTTCTGAAGGCTTTCAAATTATTGTGCCATCAGATTTGAAGTATGTGAGGCAAAACTCACAGTGAAAAGCCTGTCACTGTTTTTCTCCTAACAGATAACTATAATTCATTGTTTATGTACCTACCTAAAACACCTTGAAAATAGACTTGAACTTTAGTTTTGTTTGGTAAGTTTTCCAATTACTCTCATTCTAAGAAAAAAATAATTTTAAAAAATGAAAAGAAAAAAAAAGAAAGGCATTTAACTGAAGTTTAGTTTGCCTTCAGAGTGATTCCTTGGAGCTACCTTATTGGGCTTGTATTTTCAATTCCAACCAAAGTGACCTTACATTTTGTAAACATGGGCTTTGGAGACGGAAAGCAGTGTTTTCATGCTAGTTCACTGCCAGCTGTGATGCCTTTCATTTTTTTTATATTACAGAGCTTTTTCAAAGGAAAGAACAACAATAGAATTTTTATAATTGACAGTACATCTTGACCTGCATCTCATGGTTAAAATATTTAAATCATGTCAGATGGAAGTGAACAATGCTGCAGTAAATCAGAAGCAGCGGACCTTTTAAAAAAGACTGCAAAACCTTTTCATAAAAAAATCTATAAAAATGCTTGAGCCCTGAGTACTCCTTAAACCAAAATAAACATAACACTCTTAAAATGCCTTTAAATGAAACTTAGTTTAGTAGCAGTAGTAAAAGCTTTTTCCATTAATGTCGTGTATTTCATCTAACAACTGCAAATGCCTAGGAAGCACTGGTTGATGAAACATTAGGAAACTGTCTGTATACTGCTGCACTGGTATAAATTGAGGCGATGAGAATAGGGCTACCTGCAGGCTGAATATAGGGTGCATAGATATGATTTTTTAATTAAGCTTATGTGGTGATGTATAACCTAAGCTCCCCCTCCACAAAATGCATAGATTTAAGCCTAAAAAGAAAAAAAAGATTTCAGTTAATTAGATTTCCTTCACATTTGGAGGAACTGAGATTACACACGTGGTAAAGCGCCACAACTGAGATAATTTATGGATACTCGAACTACATAGAATTTAAAATATTCTAATCATGAAAAGAATTTTTTTCTGAAAAATTAATGTTAACAAGATCCACACTAATTACGAGATCACTAAGGAAATCAGGGCATTACTATCAGTAATTCCCTGACCTGGGCACAGCTCTAAACTGAAAGAGAGTTTAGGTTGGATATTAGGAAGAAATTCTTTACTTTGAAGGTGGTAACGCACTGGGACAGGTTACCCAGAGAAGTTGTGGATGCCCCATCCCTGGAAGTGTTCAAGGTCAGATTGAGTGGGGCCCTGAGCATCTGACCTAGTGGAAGGTGTTCCTGCCCATGGCAGTGGGGTTGGAACTGCATGATCTTTAAGGTCAGAACTAGATGATCTTTAAGGTCACTTCCAACACAAACTATTCTATTATTCTATTATTCTGATCTAAGCATCAGAGTAAGCCTATTTAGATTAAAAGAAGTGAAATGAAATTAAGCCAACAGGCATTTATCTGTATTTATTATACTAGAGTATGTCCTGGTTCTGGCCAGGACACAGTTAACTTTTGCAGCAGCCAAGAAGGGCATACTAGAACCTTGGGATTATTCTATACCACCTCACATCATGCAGAGAGGATGGAGAGAGCTGGGGGTACGGACGCAATGTGCGCAGCTGGGCACGCAATCACAGTCGTTCGCTTCGCCTGTCTTGTACACCCTGTTATTGATGCAGTTGTTACTGTTCATTTTCTTACTTCATTGCTGTTTCTTAGTAAATTGTTCGTATCTCAACCCATGATCTTTACCTTTTGTGCCTCCAATCCCTCCACTCCCTACAGGGGAAGGGGGTGGTGGACTGAGCTAGCAGCGCGTGGTCTGGAGGGTTTCAGTGGAAACACTACATCACAGAACACCACTCCCAATCACGACAGAGTAAGATTAATAAACCTTAAATTAATTAATCCTTGGACCACATATACTTGGACCCAAAGAAGCTTGGATCCAAGTGATTTTAAAAAGTTCTACTGAATAAACTGCCACAGTGTGAAGATGGTGTGTCTTTCCCAACTGAATTGATGGTGGTAACTAAGCATTTCATGGCTAAAGCTGTAATTTGTCATAATAATGAAATATTCCTTTTTAAAAATCTATATACAGCCTGTTCTCTTGCTGAATAATTTATACAGAAAATAGTACTCTCTGAAAAAAAATTCTAATTACCATTGCAAAGGAAAGGTAGTATATGATCTTAGTGACCACATATACTATTGTGATGCTAAGAGCACTTTACTGTATGATTGAAAGACTTTTCCCCCTAACTACAGTTATGTGACAGTAATAAACTATTGCCTATTTAGGAAAAACAAAAATTGCATTGCTCCTTTTCCTGCAGGTTTACATTTCTGGGCTATATGTTCCACTCACAAGTTCAGCCTGTCTGTCCTTGGATACTGATGCAAGTGCCAAAGAAAGGAAAATAGAATCATAATTTAAAATGGAAAGGACCTCTGGAAGTCATCTGATCAACCTTCCTCCAAAATAAATCAAGCCAGGTCCTCTTGAATGCCTGGAAGTGTTCAAGACCAGGCTGGATGGGTCTCTGAGCAACCTGGTCTAGTGGAAAGTGTCCCTGCCCATGACAGAGTCATGGAACTAGATGATCTTTAAGAGCCCTTCCAGTCTAGACCATTCTGTGATTCTATGATCCTTTCAAAACTGTATCTCTGTTTGAAATTAGATTGTGTTATTGGAGACTTGGCCAGTCAAGTGCTGAGTATCTCCAAGAAATGAGGTTTTGCAAGCTCTGCAATCAATGGTAAAAGAGAGAAACTTCCAAAGGTATCTTCCTCAAATTCTGAAGCGCTCTTTAGAAGTGTTCCCTCAGCTATTAAAAAAAAACAAACAAAAACTAACAACAAATTAAGGGTCTAATTTGAGGAAAGCATTATCAAATCTTAAAGTTATTTTTATACCCATTATGCTGTAGCAGAAAATCGTATCAGAATGGTGATCAATAGTATTATGCTCTTCATTTTATAATTGAATGTTTTATGATAAATCAGACCATAGAAAAAAAGAAGCTGATAGAGTTGTCTGTGGACATGAAAATAAGGTATCTTTTGGTTACTTAATAATTTGTGTCACCCGATTTTACTCTTGTTTTCTTTTCTGCTCCACTGTTGGTGATGCCTAGGGTTACTGGAAAAGCATAGCTGATTTAGTACCTGATTCTGATGGTATCTTACATTTGAGGTTTACTTTAGTACAGGATAGTGCTGAACAACAAAATTTCAAAACTGCTGTATACCCTTTAAAGAAAATATATCTCATTTTATTAGGGTCCTTTATGAAAGCTATTATCAAACAGTGTCTATGGAATATTTCTTTACAGGGTCTTGTGAAGCAGCAGTATGGGTCTTGACAAAAGAAAATGCTATTACTGGACTAGTGAAATACCCTGATACTGCTGATCTGGGAAGGGAAATCTTGTATAACTAGAGCCTTTTTTCCAAAGGGTTTATGGTTAGTTCAGCATTACTCTGAGTTCTTTTTTAATGCAAACCACCTGAATTAGCTCTCAAATGGAAAAAAAGAGAAGGGTTGTGGAGTACAGAAAGGAAATATGTGAACAAGACAAAGCTGCCTACTTTGTCCAGCCATTGCAGCTGTGAGGACACCTTCATTGTCAGTCATGTTCAAAGCGGTTTTTTCTATCTAATGTCAAGTGTCATGAACAGAGATAATATCAACTATGCCTCAGTTGTTATCAGAACAATCTATATATTCCTCGTCACAGTTAATATAAGCTGCTGCTTCTGAAAAAATAAAAAATGAAAAATGCACAGTGTATTGCTAATTTCCAAGATAAGGTTTAGGTTTGAATTTATATCTTTTGATTTTATTGATCTTCAGTTTTATTATTACATTTCAATCGCTAACATTACAATTTCATTTGATTATGTGAGTCAGAACATCACTGGATGCAAATCACTGTACTACTTCTGATGTACAATAGGGACGCACAATATGGAGTTCTTGTTATTTTAAATTGAGAAATAGTTTTGGGTTGTGACACCACTCTGTTGAATCTACATTTCTGAAAAATCCAGAGTTTTGGAGTTAATTGATCTTCATCAACTTAATTTTGTAAGATTTGAAGAAAACCAATTGTCATTTTTTGTTTTGTATCCTACTAGTAAATAACATTCTCCCAATTATGAATAAAATATTACAAGAGAATATTTTTGTGTGTGTTTTTAGAATATGGTATTAGGGTAGTAGCTTGCATCTTAGAGACTGTGAATGAGACTTAATTTCTGACTTCATGACTCTTAATATCTGACTTACATTAATATCTTGGTGTAGTGTAATTCAACAAGTCAGAAACAAAGCCTGATTGTTTTAGAATCACGTCCTTCTCTCTGTTTTGTGAGTTCCCTAGAATTTCTGATGATTTTCTGCTTGAATGAAGACACACCAATATCACCATCCCTGATGCAAAATTGGTCTTTCTCATGGTTATATGGAACATCCTGGAAGTTACAGATACTTGGGCTGCGTTCAGTCAGGAAGAGGGGGGACTCCACAAAATGTGGTTTTTGGGGGTGCAACTGTACTAACATTCATATTTTATGAATTCAGTTAGAGCCACATTTTATGTCAGACTAGGTAATTATATATGGTCTCTTGATTCAGGAACCATATATATTCAGAACTCATTCTTCTAGATGGCCATGAATTGACTGCTTCCTTCTATTCTTTCCCCAGCCTGTGTGGATATGACAATCTGCTAAGTACCTTCCTCCCAGATATCCCACAGAAAGTCTTTAGAGCTCAAAGATCTTGAAAGGTGAAACAAATTCATAAGGATGAGGATGCAAAAATGTTCATCACTTCCTGTGTTCTCATGTTCTACGCTCCTAAAATCCCAATTTTATGACTGAATACTCCTTTAAGTGTTCTCATGTATACCACGTGTCAGGCAATGTGCTTCTCTGACACTGAACTAGAAGATGGACCAGAAATCCTCACAGAGGTGATGACTTAGTGTGGTAATCCACTTTCCACAAAAGCTGAGGTTTCACCAACAGCAGGGGTCAGAGCTCAGGAAACACTTAACTCTCAGCTGAGGACTCTGTTCACTGCTCTGACATTCAGTAATGTCTGATAAGAAACAGATTTGTTTTCCTCTAATGTTATGAGCAAAAGAAAATGCAAAATATTTTAATATCGTCTGCTTGGAATGCTGAATTCAAAGTTGTAAAATTAAAAAAAAATAGCCACTGTTAGTATTCAAATCATATTAGGTGAGTTTGTAGTAGATTCCTTTATACAAGACAGAATACCTGCAGTGATCATATTTCAAATCAAAATTCACCTATAAACTGAAATGAAGCATATTAGAGTCAAATTAATAAATAAAATTTTCTCTACACTTCTGTGAAAGGCTCAGGGGAAATCTGAAGAAATTTTCTTTCACTTGCCCTTGAGATTTTTTTCTCCTTATAAAATGTCATTGAGCTGTCTGTTACCATAATAGGGTCTTGACAAAGAACTGAGAGGTTTTCCGTCATTTCAGCAGAGGGCTCCAGTATACACACAGGCTGGGGAGTTTTGTCTTCATCACCTCCACAGTGCACTGCAGTGGTTAAATTCCCTGCTGCAAGCTAATTACACTTCTCTGTTGCACAGAACCTTTGTCTTCACATAATTATTTATGAGTAAGAAAAAAATGCCCTTTTGTTACTTTTAATGAATTAATCCTTCATGAAAATCATTTCTGTGACATAATAACAAAAGGACATTTGTTCACTGTCTTCGTCACCACACATATAGTAGTACATAAATGGTCTCATGTGGGGAGTCTCTTTGTCTCTTCTGTCCAAGAACATACTTTATTGCAGATGTGTCACAGGAGTATTAATACCCTCAATTGCTGTACAGGCAGATAAGACTGTCTAGATCATTATAACAAAAAACTACAGAGGAAAGAATCCAGTATTTTGATAGTAATTCTCTCTCTAAAATCAAAGGAACAGTTCTATTAAATGGATTTTTCTTCAGACATAAAAAGCCCACATTGCCCTACTTAATCTAGTCATTTGAAACGTGGCTTAGATAAATCTATTTGACTAAATGAAGAAAGTCAATCTCCGTTTGATTGCTCATCCGAGGTGTAGGAAAGGAATCCATTATGTCACAAGACTGAGTAACTCAAGACTGTGCTTTCTAAGATTAATGGATACCATGTCAAATATATATTTAACTGGGTTGCACTGAAGAGCCCAAGTACTGCTAGAATATTTGGCATTTTGCTAAAGCGGATGTACAATGAAACTCTCAAGTATTTTGCATAGTAGGTGATTTCTTTAATTTGTCGTGGAAGCTGAATGGATGGACAAAGCTTGGCAGACAAATGTTTGCATTACCAATTACCTTCCACCAGCTTTAGTATGCTTTCATCAGGTAAAAATCATAGAATTTTTTGGGTTGGAAAAGACCTTAAATATCATCTTGTTCCAACTCCCCTGCCAAGCCACCTTCCACTGGACCAGGTTACTCAGAGCTCCATCCAGCCTAGCCTTGAACAATTCCAGGGATGGGGCCACCACAGCTTCTCTGGGTAACCTGTGCCAGTGTCTCACCACCCTCACAGTAAAAGATTTCCTCCTAATATCTAATCTAAATCTATCCTCTTTCAATTTAAAACCATAACCCCTGGTCCTATCACTATACTAAGTTTATTTTAAGGGTAGATGCTGTATTGCCTACAGAAGATCAAAACTCCATGCAGCATGCAGCTGTTCTTGCATCACTTGATATTGGAGTGAACACCACAACACCAGTGATAATGGGAGAATCTAAAATATTAATCACTCTAAATTCCTTCAGTAAAATCACATCTGTTGCTATGACAAATATAGTAGGCATTTTAAAACTTGTGTTCATAATGCTGATTTCTATGACAAAATGTTGGTTCACACAGCATTTGTCTTGCCCTATGATATTTTCTCTTGCCTTATTTATCTTCTCTTGAGACGTTTATTAGATTTATTATATTTACATTTCCTTAGTCTTACTTTTTTAAGAAAAGGTGCTATGAATGAACTTAAATTGTGGAAAATTGTGATGTATATTTTGGATAAAATTAAAAAACTCATGCGACCAGGGGTAATATTGTATTTAAAATCCTGTTTAATAAGTTCACATATTTTCTCTATATCCCTTTCACAGATTTCAACAGCTATCCTTTATCCTTTGAGAAAGATAAATATATTTCATAGGCACTAAGACAATTACATTCCCCTTTCAATAGTATTAAAGGAAATATGTTAAAGTTCTACCATTGGTAAGCTCTTCTATGACAGGAGCCTTGACATATATCTTTAGATATCTGTTGTAGGGCAAATGCCCAGACTCATAACTCAATGGGAAGAAATGACACAACGTATTCTATCAGTCAAAGACTTAAGCTGAGATGAAGCAGCTTCTCCAAGAATCATCTTTCTACACAAACTCTAAAGTAGGGCAAGATTATAACTTATTTTAGATCACTCACCAAATATTAAGAAATGTCGTATTTTTCATTCTACAAAGGATAACCAAAAACTTTACCCTCTTCCTGCAGAAATCTTGCAAACATCTGTCAGGGCACACAGGCTTCTGGTGCAAAATGCAGGGTTGGTGCTTGCACCAAGGTTTAGTTACCAGCTTTTGTAAATAATTCCATCCAGCACGTGTCTCTATTGAAGATGTCCCTGCTCATCACAGGAGGGGTTAGACTAGATAGCCTTTGAAGGCCCCTTCCAACCCAAAACTGCCTATGATTCTAACATTTCAGATTCAGAACGCTGTATTTCCAGTTGGCTTCATTGCTATCTAATGCCTTGCACCCAGTCATTTTAATGGCTTTATTTTTTTCAGCACCAAACCTTTTTCAATGTCATTTGCTCTTATATATCCTGGTTTATATGTTCATTCTATTAACTCACCAGAAATCAATTACTGTGTTATGTAATCCTCATTGCTTCATAGAAAGGTCATGATAACAGGTTATTTTATCTTACTATTTGCAATCCAAGGGTTATGTATATTAACATAGGATAGAAAGCACTGTTAAGGCATCTTCCTGCAGAGCTGTGCTATCTCCTTGCACAAATGATTGAAAAGTTGAACAGTAATTATAGATTTGATTTCTGTTTGGCTGTTTGGAGTAGAAGTTAATCACAAAGGATTGCATCATTTATGAAGTCACTACAACATCAATGACCTCAGCACTCCTGACTCCAGGAAGTCCTTGCTCTGCAGGCTGCTACCACTCAGCAACCCCCTAGCACAGGAAATACAAGAGTGGATTCTGCAAAAGAAGAGATGAGCAGAGTCATAAATAAATTATAATACATTGTAACAGACCTGATATTAGAGGTCTTTTACAACCTTAACAGCTTTATGATTCTCTGATTCCATGGAGGGCTCTGCTGTTGAAGTCCAGTACAACAGAAATGCAGGCCCCTAAATGCAGTTGTGTATGTTTGTGCACCCATAATGCTGATGCATATTGGCAAGCGTCTATCAATATAATAAACAGATGATCCTACCTCTGCTTGGATAGAAATATGAGTACTGTTTGGAAGAACCCATGGAATTCTTAAGAAAGTCAGATATGAAAGTAAACCAAAGTAGAAATTTAAGGGTGGAATGAGACAGAACTAAAGTGCATCTGATATTTAGGTTAGCACAGGTATGTTAGAATACACTTCACATCAGCTTACTTTGTACATGCTCCACATATGGCTGCCATTGCACATATTGCCAGTCATGTTAAACACTTCAGTGTGTACAATGTCTGACTTGGTAAAATATAGGCAGAATCTATTTTCTAGTAAGGTTTTGAAGGAGTTTAAAAAGCTGAAAGAAGAAGATAGCAAAGGTTGAAGTACAAGCTTGTTTCTTTGGATCTGAAACTAAAACACAAGACTAAATGCAGAGGAAAGATATTAAAGGAATAAGGATAGAAGTAGCAGAAATCAAAAGCTGTGACTGGATGGAAACAAATATCATATAGGAAAGAGCTGAAGTTGGAAAGAATTAAAATATTTCAACCAAGATTGGGACATGGGAATGAAATGTGGATAAGTGTCAAGGAGAAGTTCATACAAATACTCTTTTTTTTATTTAAACTCAGCAAACTTCTGGAAAACATAGGAAATGGTGTAACAAAGACTTAAAGGCTTGGGCATATTTTTCAGAACTACAATGGAAGCACATTAGCCCTTCCATAACTGCAGTAATTGTTAAAATTTGATTTTATTCTCCTCCTATAACATTGTCTTAGATAATTACACTGGTTAAACTACTGCCCCACAGCAATGGAAAGTGCTGCTGCATTTTGAATTAATTTTGTTGTCACACATTTTGGCAGAAAGCATGGACATAACATTTTTCTTTGAAGTCAGTCAGATTTTCCTTTGACCATCTACTTAATTCAGAACAAGATCAGGCACAATTATTACTATTTTCAAGCATGGGCTCTAATTTAAGCCAAACTTGGG
Organism: Acanthisitta chloris; assembly: GCF_000695815.1. Lineage (NCBI taxonomy): Eukaryota > Metazoa > Chordata > Aves > Passeriformes > Acanthisittidae > Acanthisitta > Acanthisitta chloris. Next base: position 34,959 of record NW_008687496.1, on the reverse strand, counting down.
CAGACCAGTTTGGCTGCACAGCTTGAGATGCCTTGGGCTTAATTTTCATAATCAAAGCATATTCACAGCATTCCTGTACAAAGCAAAGATGGCCTCTCTCTAGCTGGGTGGTCATTTTATTAAAACATTTAGTTTATAAGTTGTTCTGAACATATTTCTGGCTAGCTGAAACTTAGAAAAAAGCATCTATTAATAGTTTATAGCTAAAAGGAATTTACTGTTAGCTTTCAAGGGAAAAACCCATGTTCCTGGATTCTTAGGATCAGTGGTTTTTGTCTTTCCATTTCTATATTCCCAAAGAAAATAATGCATGTGTTAATTGTTTTGTCAGTATAAGATTTATAATGCCTTTAACTATTCATTTCCGTACCATAAATTGCATAGGTTTTGTAAATGATGTGAGAGTGACACTGTAGTTTCCTTGGCAACCTTAACTGGCTTTAAAAACAGTGCTTTTCATGTTTATAATAAGTATTCATTTCTATGATCTGGCAGAAGAGAAAAAAATTGAAAAATGAAAAGAAAGAAGAAAAGCTGGCAGAAGAGAAAAAAATTGAAAAATTGAAAAAAGAAGAAAAGAAAGAGAAAAAAACACTTGAGAAAAACAATAAGCAGCTGAAAAGACTGCAAATCAACCTTCTGCCACATATTCATCTATGTGATATGAACTTAAAAGTCCTCAAACTTAAAGAAAAATGCATCTGAAACTGTTACGTTTTTTCTTTGCTCTGATTGAAATCCAGCAAAACTAGCCTTCTGGCTTAGATTCAGTAATTTGGACTTTCTTCTTAAACTTGTCTCAATCTAACTTTGAAAATTTGGCTCAGCTTTAGACCTAATGAGATGTGTATCTAAGCAACCTTTTACCAGGCTTCGGTGATTTTTTTTTCTCCGTATTGAAAATTAAACACACCTCTGCATCACAGAAGGAGGAGTTAAGTGAGGTGAGTACAGGATCAGGCCCTAAACTAAATATCTTAATTTTTAAAACATTTTCTATGAGCAACTGGAAAAAGAGTTGTTGCCTTAGTCAATATGGATCCTTAGTCTTGAAAGCAAGTAGTTACAATCTTTCTTTTGATGGAGAGGGTGTCTGCTAAAAGCTTATTTCTTTAACCAACATTTTGATACCCTCCAAACAAAATTTCAATAATTGGAAAAATAATATATATTCTGTGTTTGTCATTTTCATACAACTTTATGATGTTTCCTCCATCCCTCTGTTTTTATAGATTCCACAGCTATCAAATATGTAATAGAGAAAAACAACATCATGGAAATTATATCATTCCAGTGGTATGGAGGGGTCAAGCATGCTGAAGAAATTCCACTATCTCTTGCTTTCTGTCCACCATTAGCCGTGACTCTATAGAAATGCTCAGTGTTGGAAGATGCTTTCATTAATCTGAAACCTGATTCTCATTTAAAGTAGTTGTTCAGTTATGAGTATCAAGCAACAAGAATACAGAAAGCTGTAATGCTACTGTATGTGGAAAAACTGCACATGTCATTTGCCCACTGAGTCTGTGGATTGTGTAGTGATAAGCAGAAAACAGAATCAAAGCTGGGTTGAGGATTGTGATTTTTAGGGAGCTTGGATATATGAGATGAAGTTATGACTCATAGGAGCTGTGAGGTTGAAATCTCTATACAGACAACATAAAGACATAGCAAAAAGAAATAAACAATCATGGAATTTGTACTCTGTGTTGTATCCTATTCTGTCCATGTAATGATATGAACTGGGCATCAAAATTTTGCTAACAAAGATCCTGAGTTGAAAAGGACCTGTAAGGAACATTGAGTCCAACTCCTAACCCAGCACAGAACAACCCTAAGAACCACACCATGTGTCAGAGGGTGTTGTCCAAGCACTTGATTCTGTCAGGCTTGGTGCCATGACTACTTCCCTAGCAAGCCTGTTCCAGTGTCCAGTCACCCTCTGGGGGTAGAACCTTTTCCTAATATCCAAACTAAAGTTCCTCTGACACAATTTCATGTTGTTCCCTCAGGTCTTGTTACTTACTGGTCACCACAGAGAAGAGTTCTGTGCTTGTCCCTCTGCTTCCCCTCATGAGGAAGCTGTAGACTGCTCTGAGATCTCCCCTCAGTCTACTCTTCTCAAACAAATCAAGTGACCTCAGCCGCTCCTCATATGGCTTCCCCTCTAGATCCTTTACCATCTTTGTAGCTCTCCTTCAAATGCTCTCTAATAGCTTTATATCTTATATTACAGTGCCCAAAACTGCATACAGTAAGACAATATTACTTCTTAGTGACATCAAAGGTGGAATTCTTCTGGCATATTAGACACCTGTGATTCACACATCTTGAGATGCAAGGGACAAAGGGTTTGGATCTACAGCAAGGCTCCTGTAGTGGTGATGGTCTGTGTTTTCTGCAGCTAAAATATTTTTACTAAAGTACATTTTAAGGAGTAATATCCTCTGTATCACTTGTGTAAGGAACAAGTAGATCCATGTCCTTGTAAAGTTTTTTTCGGACATCCTTTGTTTCTGCCATCTTGGGTTTCTGACAGTGCTTGATGCATAGTTTTGTGCATGCTGTTGCATTGCTAGTTTCTGAAAGAACCTTCTCTGACATTTGACTCATTACATTAGAACCCAATCATTGCTGCCAAGCAGAGGGCAAATACTGATGACCAATGAACACAGAGACTCCATTTGGCTGGTTGGTACCTATGCTAGAAAGTAAAGAATGGTATGGGAAAATCATGCATGTGCATAAGCTCTTCACACTCAGCAAAAAAAAATGTTGAAAATTTGCCTCAGCTAAGAGCAACCCTGATTAGATTTCTTATCAGGGTTGGGTTTTTTGGCTGTTTTTCCTTTTCTTATGAGTCTCAAAGGCTGCATATATCTACAAGTGAGTAACCACTTGTTCTTGTCCAGTGACATTCATTTCTTCTTGATTTTGTTTATTTAACTGTCTAAATGATGAGTCATTATACAGGTCCAGCTCCTACAGACCACTCCTGTCAGGGGCATCCTTCCATCAGAAGTACTCTTATATCCCCACAGAATTCCACTGCAAATATTCATGTGCTGTCTTCACATTCACACATATAAATGTAGGTATATGTGCAGAGATCTCAGAGATTGACTATCATGTATAGTATAGTAAGCATCCTTTACATGACAATGGAAATGTAAGTAGTGTGTAAAATCATCTGATTTTATCTCCATCCACATTAAGGCACATACTCTCATGCCAAAGTGTGTAAACTTGGCTCTTATTTTAAAAGTCTTCTGGAGCCCTTGAAGCTCCATGCAAACATATAAATGTATCTATATATGTTTTAAAATGAAAAGAAAAATGTTCTTACAAACTCTGCAAGCCTGCCTAGCTCATTACATTCTCTTATGTATTTGTTCCTCATTATACATAACATAAAATATAGGAATATATTCATGCTTTTGTACACTTATTCTCACAAGTGTGGTGTTTTCCTGCTACCTTTCTACCAGAAAAGAAATGAAAGCTCAAGCATAAAACTAGCATTTCTTATTTCTATAGGAGATTCATGTTCATTTGATGGAAAAAGATAAGCAACAATGAAAAAGGTCTCAGACAATTCAGAAATTTTCTTACTGCCTATTAAGAAAGAGCTTACTGCCTATGTGCTCAGAAACAGAGAAGTAATATATTTGTGCTTTTTAAGTCATTCCAGAACTTTTGAGTCAGCATTACATTCTCTAATTGCATGTAATAAACAGGTGGTAGAATAGCCCAGCATGAAGCTTGAGAGTCTGAGTCCTCATACAGCACAGCAATGCTCATAAAGTGACTTTTTAGTAACAGAGGAGACAATTAAGTATGGCATCAGTGATGCTGCAGTTTTAGCACATGTTTAACACTGTTGCTTTGAAGGGAAGAGTTAAATCACTTGAGAGCTGCAGTGGCTCTCAGTATGATTAAACACAAATTGTTCTACTCTATTCCTCCAATTATCTTGTAGGTAAAAGGAAAAGATAGTAAAAGCTCATAACATCTGAATCTGCAGCTCTTTCCACTGCAGCTACTGATATAAAGTGTTACCCCCATACGAATGTCAAGGCCTGATTACATGGCTGTTTATGGTCCCTTAGATGTGCGTAAATGGCTAATCCAGGTGTCAGGCAGCAAAGAGTCAAACTGTGTGACAGTTCCCTTAAAGTACCTGATCTAATGATGGGGAGATTCCTCTATTATACTGGTTATTTCTGTGAGCTAGTTAACTAATATCAGTGGTGTCCCTTCATACTGTTGTCCGAGAGGAAATTATTAATATTGACCTGATGGCCCTCAGTGTCTTCCCTTTGTAGCACATGGTGTTTGAAGTCATTAGGGACTGAGTTGTTAAGGCATGTTTTATGGAGCTAACGCAACACCTAGGGAATGACTCTCAGCTGTACTCCTGCTGTTTGACAGCAGTGGTGTTGTGTAATGCAGTAGGGAATCTTGAAATGTATAAAACTTGGTCTATGATTGTAGAAGGTCTAGTTTTGCACTAAATTACACTTTGCCTGGGTTTCTGGGGAATTATTGAGCTTACAGAGGGCTGGATTCTCTCTCACCTTAAATTAGATGCTCTACTTGGTTCTAATGGGTAAAATCAGAGGTAAGCAGGACTGGTTTTGTTTACTGCAAGCTTGGGGAAAAAACCACCTAGTGTAACAGATTAAAGGAGTGTAGTTTAAAGGTACTTTTGTATGCCCCTCCAAGGTGGGATGGCTATGTTCCCCCAGTTAGAATAGCCTCCAGACACCCACAAACTGCGCTTGATTGCAAAGGCTGCAACAAGGGACTGAAGCAACAATTTACACTAATCTCATGTTGCACCTCCTTTGCTCCTTCAGACAGCAAAACCCAGTTGCCCTCTGCTCAGTATCTGCCCTTGGAGAAAGGAGCAGAGGATCTGTGCTTATGGCTTTGTAGCAAAACAACTTTATAATCTGGTGATTTACTTAAGAGAATTGGAAAGCTCATTATTTCATTCTAACAACATCCATCTAGAGAAAAGGCTCTTACATAGTTTGTACTGCTTGGCAGGTACATGTTGATTGCTTGGAAGCAAATACAGGGTAAATGAGCCTGTATTTTTTTGGGAATATTTGATGGTCCAGAGACTAAAAGTGAGTGCTGTGTCATGGATGAACACTTAAGATACTCATCTCAAAGGAGGGCCTGCAGTCTTTGCTCTCTCTTTCTCTTTTCCTATTTCTTTGTCTGTGTATCCTATTGCAGGTGTGGCTAGCTATTCCCAAGTGCCTGACTACCATCATCATGGTGTACCAACACTGGGAACACAGGTTTTTAGATGCAGTTATTGAAACATCAGTTCTGTATCCCTGAGTCTTATTTCCACAGAACATGAAAATTGCAAAATTTTGGAGTACCTATGCAGATTACATTAATGCTCTATAGAACTATTGATGTGGGGGTTTTTAAGTTAAAAGCCTTGCTATAAACTAATAACAATGGGGGGGAAAAAACAACAAAAAAAACCCCAACCAACCAATCAAATCAAGGAAAGCTTCTGAAAGATATTTGAAGCACACTATTCAGCTAATAAATATAAAGCCAGGCAACCTTAGGAGCTACAGTATCCTTCCTGGGGCAGAACTTGAATTTCTGTGTGAAAAAGAACACTATCAAGAAGATTTAATCACTTTATTCATAGAGGGAAGTTGTCAATCTATGGGTATAGTGCATATTTTACTCTTCTGAAGTCATGAGAGCAAAGTAATTTATAATTCCTATTTCTTCTGGAGGCACAGTTTGCCAAGCAAAGACCATTCTCAGTTTCCAAGTAAGGAAGTAATTGCATTTCTGAATGTGATCAAGTATCATCTTCAAATGAGATGTTTAAAAAGTATCAGATTTTGTATTTACAATATCTCTTATCATACATTATATGTCTCTTTCTTCTGTATTTGTTTGTTTTCAGAGTTCAGTGAGAGGATCATAATTATACTTCGCAAAACAAGTAATTTTCATTATGGTAATTCTAAATCTTATTTTGTGTCTGCTTTGGCTAGGATTTTAAGAATACCTCAAATGTAATTCTCTTCAAATACCATTTTTTCCCATTTCTCTTCCTGCTCTCTGTATTGCTAGGAACAATGATATAAAAACAGATTTAACATTTCTTATCAATTGATCAGTCTTTTTTTATGTGCTCATTAATTTCTCATTTATATTTATTGGTCATGTTTTAAATGGTTTTGCAGTCATATATACCATTTTTCCTATGACACAGTCATGCTAATATATAGAGTAAAATTACACAAGGCAAGATTTTTCTAAAATGCGGAAAATGTATTGAAAGCTTTTCTCTTATATATACTATGAAAAAAACTAAAGTTTCTGCAGCTCCAAAAGAAGATTGCCTCAGCTAAAAGCAGCTGACCTGATGAAACTGGGCTTTTCAAGGACGTTGTATCAAATACTGTGTGATCCCAGATTGAACCTGTTCTCTCAGGACATTTAGAAAAGTGTTCTCTGAAGGAGATTTTCTGGTATCTACACACAAATGAACTTACAAAGCAGTTTTTCTCTTAATGAAGTAAAAGTGTCTATGCAAATTCCTGTTTCATAAAACTTACGGAAACTTAGTAACTCTGGAACCTTTATGTATATGTCAAATTTCTTTTAGAATAACAAGTAGGAAAAAAAATATTTTTTTTTTTAAGGAAATGCATGAAACATGCCCCCTCCACAAACACACAATCACAGAATGATTACAGAAGCTTTCATTTCTGTAGAAATCCAGGATAAAAACATAACATGAGAAGAAGTGTAAGTAGCAATTATAAGTAATGAATAGAAAAGCAAAGAACTTGATAGCAATAAGTACAAATCAATAGTTAGGAAATGCAGGTAATTGAAATTGTAATCAAGAGTCAAGTATTCCTTCAGAATTTGAATTCATTTCTGAATTGTGGACTTTTATTCTAAAACAAATTAAATGGACCTGATGACATAAAATACCATGCACACCAGTAGCACAAATTTTGCAGACTACATCTCTGAAGATTTAAAATTGCAATGACTATATAGTATATTTGCACTATTTTCTGGTCTCATTATTACCCTTTTCATGAGAACATATTTATATTGTTCATTTCCTTTTTGCATTGCAATCTTTGCTACAATTAGGTGCCACAATTTAAATCCGTTGTATATTTTGCAGAAGATAATGTGCAAGCATGCAATGCTGACCTTTTAAGGGCTCTCTAATTTGCTTTGTGCACCCTCCCTAGCCCTTCATCCTCTCTGATTTGAGAGTGAGATGCAAATAAAGAAGAAGAAAAAAAGATCAACATATAGATTAACACAAAGGTTAAACCAGTGCAGCATGGAGGTGTGTTATACAGCCTCTGCCAGGCATTTGAATGTCAAATTTTGTTAGTGAATAAAGAATGTCATGCCATTTCCTGATCCTGCCACAAAATTCCGTGCTTTAACATGAGAATGCTTTGGGCTGGATATGTGCTGGTTTAATGCAAGACACAAAACAGTTTAGTTTCATGGTTCAAATCCTACAGAGGATGAAGGAGTGAAATTTGATTAAGATCCAATGATTCTTTAGAGGGAAAATGAGCTTGGCATATGCAAACCAGGTTTTAGAGGATGAGTATTCAAACTGTAAGACATATGCATAATTTTCACTGGTGCTCATCTCTACTTGTGGTTTTAACAAACGGTCTTCATTATCAACACAAATTCTGATCCCTAAGCAGGAATAAGATTTGAACTAAGGAAAAATCAAGATACAGCCGTAAATGATTCTGCAGGGTAAACATCGCTGAGATTATTGAAATATCTAGAGTACTAAAAAATAGGCTGAGATGCTCATGAAAGACAGCTGAAATCTCAAGATGATTTGGACCTTCCATACCTGACCTTTATAATTTTTGCCTAGAAATTAAAAATGGAACGTTGTGTAAATTTGCCTCTGATGCCTTCAGATATGTAAATTGGCAGCTTGTCTCTCACAGTCTACCTGTATAGTCATTAAAAATTTAATCTCACATTTCTTCAGAGGCTAAGCCTGATTGCATATCCAAATTCATAAATTTCAAGTAAGACCCTGATAGAAGGAGTGCTATTCCCTGGTATATGGACTTGTTCCAGTTTTGTACTAGATGACAATGAGCCATTGGATTTGAGGATTGGGTCTCAGATTAAAGTGAAAAATGTTATGCGACCAATTCTTATGGTTCTTATCCTTTTTGTCAGAATCCTGAGAGTTGAATTCTAGATATTGATCAGCTCAAGATTAATTTTCAAACACAGCATTAGCCCTTAGCATTACAGAAAAGGGATGGAAAAGGGAGACAAGTAAAACCTGAACATATACCACAAAATCACTCTTTAATCACTTTAGTGGAGGTATTTAATTTTTAATCAGGTCCAAAGAACCGAAGATACAACTTTTGTTGCAGTTTTGCATGCTTAGGAAGTATCAAAACTTGCAAAAAGATGTAAATATAAAGTTTATTGCTAAAGTTGATGCAATGATCATACTGGACCAGAATTATGTGCAATTCATAACCAGTCAGCAACAGGGTGCCATGAAGGCCAGTGTTTCCTGGAGGCTAGGATGAGTTACAGAGTGGGGCCTCACAGCCAGGACCTGTCCTAACACACTCCAGTCAAGAGAAGGACAGCCAGAGGGCAAGCCCTGCTTCCCAGACATAGGCATCAGGCCGTGTGGATGGGTACAGGACAAGGAGAGGGCAGGGCATCAACCTACAGGTAGGTTATCTTCTGTCTTCAAGCAATGCCTTCCCTGTTTATACCAAAATTTATTACTTTCCTCTCTGCATTCCTGAATGTCAATCCACATATTGACTTTTCAACTGGCTTCAACAATTTTTTTAAAATAATGATTCAGTCATCCCTAATATTCTCAGTGTCTTCCAGTTTTCCCAGCAAAAGTTTGGATGAACATCTACCTATGTCTTATTTCTAGGTCATTGGTGAGTTAGGTGGAACCAGCCTCAGATTGATGGCAGAATACAAATTGCAATTCTTCTCCAGTCAAATTCACCTCTTTTAATATCAGCTTTGCAGAGTCTTCTTTAATAAGGTCTTTATTGGCTTATATAAATGTTCATCATCTCTTCCTTGAACAGCAATTTCCTGTGGGAAACTATATCTAATTTTTGTGGGTTTTTTTTTTTTGGTGGGGTTTTCTGTTGTTGTTTGGGATTTTTTTAATTAAATCTACATGTACTAAATCCACTGCTTCACATTTTCTAGGAAAGGAGTGCTTTAAAAAGTACAGGTATTAGATTAGGCTGATACCTTTGATAAAATCATGTGGGTAATTTACTCACTTTCCTTTGTCTCTGTGTCCTTAATTATTCTTTCTTTCAAGAACTGTTATAATACTTTACAAAGGATTTAAGTCAAATTTAGGGTCCCATAATTGCAGAGATCACCTTTGTTTTCCATTTATCTGTAGCCCATTATGTTTGTTGTTCTTCAGGCAGCGTATTACTGCTTGAATTTACAACTTCATTAAAAATACCTCCTTACTGAACTTATATTAGCTATACGTGACTATTACCACCCCATCTTCTACTGCCTCAGACTAGGTTACACTTCAGAATTGCTCAGTGTTTGTCTTTTAAGAAAGTGTTCTCTGAATTGTAGTTTCAGCACTGAACTTATAGCAGAGAAAAGCTAAGGAGAGAGCCACATTACTGTGGGCAGTAGCAGGGCAACAGCATCTTCACCAACAGTCTTGCCATGCAGGTGAGCATGGGTTAAACTACAAACAATGGAGGTAAATGATGAACAGTCAAGTGAACAAGTGAAAGATTGGGTTGGAAAGTAAAGGGCAAATAGTGATGTGGATGAAGGAAACATTATAATCAGCAAAGTGGGGCTGAAAGTGACCCATTGCAAGCACATGAACATTAAAAAGTGCCGAGGAAGTGTGATGGAGAAGATTCAAATATCTGTGAAATCAGCATGATTGGGTACCGAAGCACATACGTTTGTGTAGAGGAGGACCTGGGGGTCCAGGTCGACACCGAGTTGTCCATGCTCCATGTTGCATTTGGTAAAGGAAGTTAGTAGACTTCTGAGCTCTGTTAGGCAGTATTGAATTAGTGCATTGCTGGTAGTTCAAGGGGGATAGCCCTTCCCCCCTGCTCAGTCCTCATGAGATACATCCAGAGACAGGCCAGCCAAGGACCTGAAGACTATTAGAGGACTGACTAGCATTTGACATATGAGGAGAGGCTGAGAAAGCTGGGACTGTTCAGCCTGGAGGTAAAAATGGCTCAAGAGTGTCCTATCAATGTATGTAAACACCTAAGGGAGGAAGTTACAAAGAGAGATCCAGGCTCTTCTCAGTGGTGCCCAGTGACAGGACAAGAGTCAATGGGCCCAAATTGAAACACAGGACATTTCCAGTAAACATAGAAAAAGACTTTTTGATTGTGATTGGGGCAAAACACTGGGAAAAAAAATCCTGGAAGTATTATGGATATTCCACTCCTGAGATACTCAAAACCCAAATGCACCCAGCCCTGAGCAATCTGGTCTAGCTGAGCATGCTTTGTGCACTGGGTTGGATTAGATGATCCTTAGGGGCCTCTTCAACCTATACTGTTCTGAAACAAAATTCTGTGATCTTTTATTAAATTGATATGTTTAGGAAAATTCTGACAAGCCTTTTTGTGTCTGAAAAGGCACAAAAGTCCTCTTAAACAATCTAGGCTATAGCAAAATGTCACATAAACCACAGGACTATTTTAGAAGTAAGTCACAGTACAAATAGCCATAAATTTTCGAATGTCAACTGCAATTATTAATTCGCAAAGCAAGTACAATTAAAGCAAAATTTTAGTTTGCTTAGAAAACACTGTAAATAGCAAATGATATTATAAAGGGTATTTGAAAAGCCATCCACAATTGTAAACAAAAATTATTAAAATCTAAAACAACTAGTGGATTTTCTTCTAACCTTTTCCATTTATTTTATTTTATTTCTATTCATGTTTAACATATGGGTCCAGTGGGAATATGAAATTTCTATAATTTAAGACATAGTAAAATGGCTTCTGATCTTTTCTGAGATGACTCTTAACTTGCATGACGTGGCTGTTATGTGTAGCGTGTCACATGGGTGGTGCAAATCTATAAGAATATCAGTCCTGCTCAAAATGCCTCAGACCCCTTTTAGTAAACAGTCAGGGCTCTGGCTGTTTGAATTAACTTTGCATTAACAACGAGTGGCCTTCAGTTGTTGAAGTGGAAATCTCTAGACCGTGGTCAAGGCAATGCAGTTATTTGTACTGGCTTAAAAAACATCCTCTCCCTGAACTTCTATAAAGTTATATCAAGTACTGCCTTTACCCTGTAGGATCAGCTAAATCAGATAAGAATTTCTCAGTCTTCACATGCAGGACTTCTGTATCCTGTTCCTCTTTAAGCTGAAAATCCAGTTTTGAGCAGTTGTAGCTGGATCCACAAAAAAGACTTTTGTTGGTGAGTTTGGCCTCACTTCAGAACGGACTTTAGGGACTTACATCCCAAAACTCCTAAGAATGACACCTGAGTTGCCTTTAAACACAGAGTCCTGTAAAGCTCACAGACATTTCTGTTTACTATAGTCTGCTTCATGCTCCCAAGCATGTCATACCTCATGCCTAAGTCACAGAATCATAGAATCTCAGAACGGTTACATGGTGAGTTTGGCCTCACTTCAGAACGGACTTTAGGGACTTACATCCCAAAACTCCTAAGAATGACACCTGAGTTGCCTTTAAACACAGAGTCCTGTAAAGCTCACAGACATTTCTGTTTACTATAGTCTGCTTCATGCTCCCAAGCATGTCATACCTCATGCCTAAGTCACAGAATCATAGAATCTCAGAACGGTTACAGTTGGAAAGGGCCTTAAAGATAGTTCCAAACCAAATCCCCTGCCATGGGCAGGTACACCTCCCACTAGAGCAGGTTGCTCAAAGCCCCATCCAACCTGGCCTTGAAAATTTCCAGAGATGAGAACAACAGAATCAAAAAGAAGACTGTGGTGTGGTGTGCATGCTCAGAGCACACTGACCAGAGAGGGCACAGAAGACAAGTGCAAGAGAAGCTCTGCCCTTGCACAATGGCCCTGCCTTATCGGTACTTACGATTGTGTGCAGACTTGTAGACTTTATGTTCTTCTGAACTTGGCGGCACTCATAGTCTTGCCTTGCAACAAATCATTGTGCCCATTGAGCTATACAGAAGTCCAAGGGAAACATTCATTTGGATAAATGAATGAAAGCCTCACTGAAAATAACAGGAATGTGCAGAGGTGTGATTTTCTTCCTTCTTCCCATTGGAAGGGAAACTTTGTAAATTATGATTTAAAGTAGCCAGCCTTCTCCAGGTTAATATATTTCTTTACAAGTAGAAGCAAACGGAAAGTGATTACAAATCTGTTGGAATGATTTTAGATACACTTCCTATGAACAGAATGATCTTAGATATACATCCTATGAACTAAGTGTTTCATAAGAAAGGGTAAAGCTATGAGCTCTGATATCCTTGTCAAATCCTATTAGGAGTAATCAAATAATGCCTGTGTTTTCACCTGGTCTATCAGTAATGGCTATTGAACAAATAATAGAGAGATTGTGTAAAACTTTAGAGATTGTGTAAAACTTTAGGGATTTTTTACAGGCAAAATCTCTTTATATATGATCATATTAATTTCAGAAGCCTATGTTCTGCTCCTTGATGTGTATGTGCAATTTCTATTAGTGAACATTCTACATTTAGTAGAGAAAAGGTCCTTGTTACTTCCATCATAATATAAATAACCTGACATATTCAGCACTCTTTCTGGAGAGCTCTGGCTTGCAGCACTTTCAGTAGATAAAACATAGTCATACCAAGGGAATATCAGAGAAAGTACATCTTATCATTCAGAAACACAAGGAACTCATGTATAGTTGAAGAAATAATGAATTCCTACGAGTATCTCATTAATACCACTTTCTGAAAGTCCTGTTTCTTAAAAGAATCATGCCCATAGTTTTAAAGCACTACAGATTTGAAAGAGGCAGGGTTAGAGCCAAAAGGAAAGGTGCAGATCCTTTAGACTCTATAAAGGTGAAAGAGAAATCATTGAAACAGAATCTAAAGTACTTTCTAGACAAATGCTTAGCACTTTTGAAAGAAGCATCTTTGTAACTAGGAAGACAGATTTCCAGATGGAAAAATATTACAAATACTTTAAACATCCTCTTCAGTTTCACATACTTCTTGACTGTCAGTCTTGTGCTAATTTACACTGGTTGTGTTTAGGGGATATCCCATCCAGGCATCCATACCTTGCTTGAAGAGCCAGAACAACACAACTCTGCCATCTGTGTGGATCTACAAAAAGCTTCTGGACTTTAAAGAAATTTCAATCTCTTTTAGGCATATGTGTGAAGTGAAAGATCCTGCTGATCCAACAATTACTGTCAGCAAGAAGAAAGCCAATTAAAATAATTTAATTGTACTGTGTTACTCTGCCTATAGACTTCAGTGCAACAATGAGCATGTACATTCAGAATGTGGCTTGCAGTACAATCTACCAGAATGATATTATGGATGTTTTGGGCGTTTTTTTCTGGTGGCTATGGGAAGTTCCTTAAACTTTTTCCCAGAAGCAGTCTTCAGTTATGCATCACTGAGCAAATACAGTTTTAGAACAATCTGAGAATACAGAGCTAGTCTAGTTTAGTATTGACTGGATGGATCATCAGTTTTGTGGCCTGATGTATGACATGTCTGCAAGAGTAGGATTTCTGGATTCCACCTGCTTTTACCTGAGATATCATTTTGACAAATTAGCTCAGCCTTAGCAGAGAAGTATGATAGTGAAAAACATCACAGAGGGTGGTGGTTAGGAAAGTGCTCAATGACCATCAGCTCCCTTCTGATAAAGAGTGCCTATATCCTACTGAAAATCAAATCTTACAAAAGAAAATGTATGTTATTATGGGAAATGCAAAAAAATGTTTCTTTTGGCATTTCTGATTCTTCTTCAGTGTTTGTTTAAATCAAGGTATTTAAGGACTTCAGGTCCTATTTATGGTTGTTGAGACCTCCCCAGGGCTATTCAGTGCCATAGGTCCAGATGCTGTTTTCCCCCAAATTTGCTCACAAGGCAGTGCAGTCTTTCTGCCCAAAAAAGAGCCACCTTTTCTCTGTAGGAAGCCCGTTCCAAGAGTTCAATAGGTTATATCATCCCCATCAGTTGTGTTTCATGTCTGATTTGCAGTGACTGAAGCGCTAATGCAAGGTATAGACCAGCAGGTATGCAAATGTCGCCAAATCAGGATTGACAGGAGCTCTGCATTTCCTACAGGTGACATAAGTAAAAGCGTTATCTGGGATAACTCCAAAATATAATACTCCAAGGAGAGTAGGAACCAGCTGAAATCCCTGTCGAGTATTTTGATATCTTGTTCTGTCTCCTTTAACTTAAATCCTGTTTAACTAGCAGCATCTGCTGCTGACATTTCCACAAGGATGGTACAGATGGAACAGTGACTCAGATCACTGGCTCGGTGGAGTTCTGAATAGCTAAAACTGTTACTGATGAAAATTATCAACAGGGCTGTAGGAGAGGCTTGTGTGTGATTGAGGCTTGCAATAAGTGGAATTGAGACTTTCCACTTGTATTGTTTTCATGTAAGTAATTGCATCTTTCTGCCTACACATACAACTCCAGACATGAACAAATCATCAAATGCTTTTGTAATTGTAACTTTCTCTACTCTCTATTAGTTAAGAGTTAGTTAATTCCAAAAGCAAAAATTTCATGAAACAAAAAATTGTAATGTTTAATGTCAGCATTTTAATCTGGGACACAAATTATTTCTCTTCTTGTGTTCTTCCAGCCTGAAAATGGGTGGGGTGGAAAGAAGCAAAACATGGTAAATCTGTTAGTTGAGCTTCCTTGTCATTTGTGTCACATCACTGTTTATCATCCTTCATTTTCCCTGGGGAAACAGAGAGTAAACAAGAAGATAGCTGCACTGAGCTTTTGTGATAAGGGTTTCAGTTGGAAAATATAATCTTTTTTGTGATTCTTTGGTCAAAGGGTAGTTTAAGATTGTTCATTCATTTACATTGAGAGGTGTGTTTTTTTCCTTAACATTAACA
The DNA here is from genome assembly GCF_000695815.1 of Acanthisitta chloris. Lineage (NCBI taxonomy): Eukaryota > Metazoa > Chordata > Aves > Passeriformes > Acanthisittidae > Acanthisitta > Acanthisitta chloris. Next base: position 19,785 of record NW_008687496.1, on the reverse strand, counting down.
TTTTATGTGCATAGATTTCTTGGGAAAGGTACTAAGTTAGTAGATTTGACAAATTATATGTTCAACTCATTAGAAGACCTGACACTGGATCCAATTCTTTATGGACTTGGATGATGCATATAGTAGAAAATAAGGTTACATCAAATGGACTCTGCTGTTGCCTGGGACAGATCACACTTTATTAAATGTTATTAACATGTTTAGCAATAATGCCTTGCCTTCTTCAGGTACCAAATTAATAACTATTTCACAATCTTCATTCAGAAAACAATCCTTTCTGCACAGAGCTTAAACACATACTTTCTCAGCTCAGAAACAAACATTGCTATGGAGTGGTTCAACTCCACAACTTTCCTTGAAATTTTGACAGGGCTGATGAAAGTCCAGTTAATTGTTAGTTATGCTGGATTTTGTTTCCAAACAAGAGAGGTAGATCTCATTTTTTTTATACTTGCATAGCACACATTACATTAAATTAAATAGCCACTGTGGGGGCAAACTGAATTTAATTAGTTAACAAGAGTAAGAGGCTTCTGTAATGGTGGCAGAAGTTACTGAATGGGACACATCTTTCACATTTGAAGGAAGAAAGGCGGATACTTTAGTTCAGGTAATGATTCCCAGCAATGGGTTTCATGAGCTGCAACATTTAGTCCTCTACACATGGAATTAGGACTTAGGATCAGAGAATCATAGAATCATAGAATTTTAGGGGTTGGAATGGGCCTTACAGATCATCTAGTCCCAACCTCCCCTGCCCATGGGCAAGAACACCTCCCCAGTTGCTCAAGGCCTCATCCAGCCTGGCTCTGAACACTGCCAGGGTTGGGGCAGCCACCACTTCCCTGGGAACCTGTTCCAGTGCCTCACCAACCTCACAGTAAAAAAACTTTTTTCTAATATCTAACCTAAACTTCTCTTTCTATTTGAACTTGTTACCCCTTGTCCTATCATTGCAGTTCCTAATAAAGAGCCCCTCTCTGGCTCCCTTGTAGGTCCCTTCAGATACTGAAATGTTGCTGTGAGGTTTCCATGCAGTCTTCTGTACTCCAGGCTGAACAGCTCCAACTTCCTCAGCCTGTCTTGATAGGGGAGATGCTCCAGTCCTCTGGACTTCCTCCAGCAATTCAATGTCCTTATGTTGAGGGCACCAGAACTGCATGCAGTATTCCAGGTGGGGTCTCACAAGAGCAGAGTAGAGGGGAAGAATCACCTCTTTTGACCTGCTGGTCACACTCCTTTCGATGCAGCCTAGAATTGGATTGGCTTTCTGGGCTGCTAGCACACACTCATGGCCCATGGTGAGTTTCTTGTCCACTGTCACTCCAGTCTTTCTCCTGGTTGCTGGTCTCAATTACTTCCCCACCCAACCTGTAGGTGTGCCTGGGATTGCCATGGCCCAGATGTAGCACCTTGCACTTCATTTTGTTGATTTTCATGAGGATTGCATCAGCCCACCTCTCAAACCTGTCAAGGTCTCTCTGGATGACTTCTCTTTCCTCCAGCATGTCAACTGCACCTCACAGCTTGGTGTTGTCAGCAAACTTGCTGAGGGTGCACTCAATCCCACTGTCCACATTGTCGATAAAGATGTTGAACAGTATCGGCCTCTGCACTGTCCCCTGAGGGACACCACTCATCACTGGCCTCCACTTTCTGCATGCAACTGTCGAACCAGGATGAAGTAACTTCCTGGGAAATGATGATGTGAGATATCTGGAAGCACTGGAAATTTGTAAACACTTCATGACTGGGTTTGTTCCAACTCCAGTGCCTATATGTAACTTAAACTACCTTTAACGTCTTCCTATGGACCATTTTGCTGCTCTCCTATGAGAAGAAAACCATCAGTCCCAAAATCCTGTGTTGGTTTTAAATTTACTTACAAGAAAAAACAAACAAATGAACAAAAGAAATGTGCAACAACAAAAATCCCCACAAACCAGAAATAGAGATCGCAATGTCTAATCTGTGACCAAGTCTTGGGAATCAACCCTTGGAAAACCGTGTAAGTATTCCAGCAAGGCTGCACTACAAACATGATATTGCAAATAATGCTAAGCCCAGGGAAGTTGTGCATGTCCCATCTCTGGAAATGTTCAAGGTCAGGTTGGATGGGGCTTTAAGTAGCTTGATCTAGTGAATGGCATTGCTTCCTGTAGCAGGAAAGTTGGAACTAGATGATCTTTAAGACCCCTCCCTATGATTCTATGCTTCTAAAGATACCAGCAGCAGAAGAATGCGGCACTGAGTCTAATGATCAGTCCTGTTGCAATTTATTGCACCTTGATTGCAAGCATTTGTAATTTGACAGCACAGAAAATGAGAAACGTAACCACTATTCTCATGTTTCATCTCAAAAAGTATTTGTGTTGCCAAATGACCTTTTAGGGAACTCAACACAAGCTTCAGGGATGCAGATACTAGAATGCAGTTGATCAATATCATTTTCAGCAAGGGCATTGTAAGTTAACCTGGAAACTGGTTAATCTTACAAGCCCAGAGAAAACAAATTGTCTGCCATCTTTATTCAATTTCTTCTAAATTCGGGTTTTGCCACCAGGTGTCAGCACAAGTGCATGGACCCCCCAGAGATCCCTGAGAGGTCTCCTGAGGAGCATTCTCTGCAGTAATGATAATGTTTCATGGCAGTTCTCATGCTCCTGAAGATATTCTTTTTTTCTCCATTGTGGAAAAATACAAAACATGATATTCCTTACCCATCTCAACAGCACTTTGAGCTATGTAGTCTACACCAGTTTTGTGTACTATAGGCATTCAAGATTCACCTATACTATGTAACCTAGCCTGTCCACCCATTCTCTTCTCTACCCTACAGTTGGTCACAGCCCTAGAGTACCTCCTTTCAGCCTCTAACCTGAACATGTGAAGACTATGAGGAACGAGGCAGGAAGGGATGAAGCAGAAAGCATCTGGAGCACAAGTGCTATGAGGAGTGGCTGAGGAAGCTGAGGTTGTTTAGCCTGGAGAAAAGAGGGCTCAGGGGTGACCTTGTCACTCTCTACAACTACCTGAAAGAAGGTTTTAGACAAGTGGGGGTTGACTTCTTCTCAGACATTTGAACGGTCTGCCTACAGAGGTGGTGGAGTCACCAACCCTGGGAGTGTTTAAGGAAAGACTGAACATGGCACTTAGTACTGTGGTCTAGTTGTCATGGTGGTGTTAGCTCATAGGTTGGACTCAATTATCTCAGAGGTCTTTTCCAAACTGATTGATTCTGTGATTCTGTAATTCTGTGATTCTGTGAAGGAGGGATCATTGTCAAGTGTGAAAATTGTAGAAAATACAGATTAAATACTTCAGATCACTGATAACTAATCTGATTTTTTTACTCACAGTCCATATGCCCTTTCTAACTGTTGATAACACTTAGCAGTTATTTCCCCAAAATCTTTGTGAGAAGTGAGCTTTTGGTCCTTGGTGAAAGCAGCACCCCAGGATTATGCTGCTAAAGGCAATATCATAAATTGGTCTTTGTTAATATATGAACAGAATTACTTTTGGTTTCCTTAAAAAGATTTGGGCTGCACACTTTTGATTAGAATTGCCTTATTGCGACTCCAGTGCCCTGATGAAAAAGAAATGTCTTTGTTTTTCACAGATTTCTTGCATTTCATGTTTTCCTATTCCAGTCTTTTCACAGAGGCCACTACAGCCTTGACTTCATTCTAATAGGGATGAACCTCACTACTCTTCTGCCATGCCTGCAGTGAGAGGACTAGAGGGAACAGACATAAACTGAGAAAGGGGAGATTCAGATTAGATGTTAGGAAAAATTTTTTCACTGTTAAGGTGGTCAGGCACTGGAATAGATTGCCCAGGAAGGTGGTTGAATCACCGTACCTGGAAGTGTTTAAGAGGCATATGGATCTGGCACTGGAGGATATGGTTTAGGGTTTAGTGGTTACAAAGGAGTGGTAGATTGGACTTGATGGTTTTAGAGGTCTCCTCCATCCTTGATGATCCTCTGATTCTATGATTTGCTCCAAATTTCTCTGCAAATTTCCTAGCTATTACTGGGAATAGAGCAACATGACTTATATTGTCAGATCAGGTTGGTCTCCAGTGATTCTCCTAGCAGGTGTCATGACTGTTGTGGTGCTTTATCTACTTGTCTCCCTGGCACACTGTATTTATCATTGTTTATATTCTCTGCACCTTAGTGATTTGTAGCCTGCTTTCTTTCTGCAGGGTGTTTTGACTTCTTTTATATCTTCTCTTTGACTCTTTCACTTTGTTTCATCCAGCAGTTTAAGAGATGCAGCCCTGGAGCTGCAAAGTTTTACATGACCTGCAGGGCATCTATTATTTTTTACATTTTGAGTGCTGTGCAGATACAACGATAAGATCCAGATTTCTGGAAATGATTGGCTTTTATTTTGGTCAGGGTTCCTTGAAACTCTCAAGTGTTGTATGTCTTCTTTCTCAAATCACCATTACTCAAACTCTCAGTATAAACAACGTAGTATTTTTGCCATTTAAATTCCTACATTGTTCACATAATATTTCCATTTCATTTGTACAATCCCTGCATCAAGTTCTGTATGAATCTGTTTCCCGCTTCCTTCCTGCCTTCCTTCTTTCCTGCCTTGCTCCCTTTCTTTTCTCCTTTTATGATCAGGTGACCTGCCTGGTGGATGAGGGGAAGGCTGTGGGTGTAGGCTACCTGGACTTCAGCAAAGCCTTTGACACCATCTCCCATAGCACACTCCTCGAAAAGCTGCAGCCCATGGCTTGGCACGGGCACTCTCTGCTGGGTTAAGAACTGGCTGGATGGCCCAGAGAGTGGTGGTGAACGGTGTTGCACCCACTTAGCAGCCAGTCACTAGTGGTGTTCCCCAGGAGTCAGTGCTGGGCTCAGTTCTCTTTAATATCTTGATTGATGGTTTAGATGAGAGGATTGAGTGCACCATTAGCAAGTCTGCAGATGACACAAAGTTCATGGATCTGCTGGAAGGCAGGAGGGCTCTGCAGAGGGAGCTGGATGGGCTGGAGAGATGGGCTGATTCCAGCAGGATGAGGTTTAACAAGGCCAAGTGCTCCTGCACTTTGGCCATAACAATCCCATGCAGTGCTACAGGCTGGGGACAGAGTGGCTGGAGAGCAGCCAGGCAGAAAGGCATCTGGAAGTTTGGCTAAATAGGAAGCTGAACATGAGCCAGCAGTGTGCTCAGGTGGCCAAGAAGGCCAATAACATTCTGGCCTGTATCAGGAACAGTGTGGTCAGCAGGACCAGGGAGGCAATTCTGCCCCTGGACTCAGCACTAGTGAGGCCACCCCTCAGTTCAGGAAGGATATGGAGGTGCTGGAGCAGGTCCAGAGAAGAGCAACGAGGCTGGTGAAGGGACTCGAGCACAAGTCCTCTGAGGAGAGGCTGAGGGAGCTGAGGTTGTTCAGCATGGAGAAGAGGAGGCTCAGGGGAGAGCTTATCACCCTCTACAACTACCTGAAAGGAGGTTGTAGTCAGGTGGGGGTTGGTCTCTTCTCCTAGGTAATCAGCAGTAGGACAAGACTCAAGCTTTGCCAGGGGAGGTTTAGGTTAGCTCTGAGAATGAAATATGGTTTTATTTTATTTAAAAACAAACAAACAAACAAACAAACAAACAAAAATAATGCCCAGAAAGGCTGGAGCTTATTGGTCACTTGAGCTTTGCCCTGAAGGCATGCCACCATGTTTATCTCTCTGTGAAACCCTTACACAGACCTGTCACAAGAATAACACATTAGGTACCTACTGCATGAATGACTTGTCTTGCCTAAAGCCATTTGGTATCTTTTGGTATTAGAACAAACAAACAAACAAACAAAAATAATGCCCAGAAAGGCTGGAGCTTATTGGTCACTTGAGCTTTGCCCTGAAGGCATGCCACCATGTTTATCTCTCTGTGAAACCCTTACACAGACCTGTCACAAGAATAACACATTAGGTACCTACTGCATGAATGACTTGTCTTGCCTAAAGCCATTTGGTATCTTTTGGTATTAGCATTGAGAGGTGTTTGTGTACCAACCCTGTTTGTAAGTTACTTATTGATCAGTATCTCAGCTGGTGACTTTGCTGCACCACTGTTCTGTTAGAAAGATCCAGAGATATGACATTTCTCCTACAACTTGCTATCTCATCAATTTTTCTCAGCCAAACTGCTCATGGGTGGATTTTAGGCAACATTATTTGAATATGTTTGATTTCTGGCTTTTAGGCAGACCTTCATTTTCTGGGTTCCAAGAAATGGACTTTTCTGTTGTTGTTGCTCAGCATCTGATACTTGCAGTCAGCATCTCTCAGACTTTGACCCCGTTCAACACAATACCTGGTTTCTCTCCTTCAAAAGGGAAAAGCATATTTATAATGGTGAACCTCAAAAACCCACCAAACGCAACATTATTTGGTACCCTGTTGCAGTCACTAGGGAACTGCCTTTCCAGTTTGCTGAGTTAATTTAGCACTGAATATGTGTGCATCTATCTTCCTTTGCAATGCTGTGGCGAGACTTGTCTGCAATTTAAAGGATTCTGTTTGCAGTCATGGTCCAAGTTGTCACTGTGGTTTACTGACTGAAGAACACACTGTTTTTCTGATATATTTACTGAAGTGCTTGGTATATCTGAACAGATTAATGCACAGTATCATATTCAGCCCAAAAAGTGGTTGAAAATGGAGTGATATTCTCTATATCACTTATTGACTTCCCATATTTGGATAAGAACAATATTGCTGCCATATTTACAGTGTTGGAGCTGGAAGTATTTTTTGGGTCTGGAAGTACAGCCTGGGTAAATAATGCATCAGACTGAGAGCTATTGTATCATGACCATGTTTCCATTGGAAATTAACTTGGCCAAGCAGGCAGACAGGGAAGTAGAATGCACAATCAGGACTGCAGGAGTAGCTTCACTGAACATTTCCCTGCAGTTTTCACATAATTTGTGCTTATTGCAAAATTTGGGTTGGAAATGTTTTGGTGCAGCAAGAAGTAATTATATACTGCAGTCCCTCCTTTCCTTGTACATGGACTTTATTTGGTAAAGGTCTCATCAGCTTTACTGGAAAACATGAATGAAAAACACAAACCTTTACTTTTAAGGATCTTCAACAAATCTGTCTCTATACTATTCTGCTGGACTCAACCAAGCTCATTCTGCCAGCTGCTGAATTTAACATGGGGAGCTCTGATCCACTGACCCCAGAAGATACATCTCTTCAAGATACTGTCAAAGCTGGCTTTGTACCACAACTTCTTGATTCTAGGATTTGCCTGGCAACATCTCAGGCACTCTTTAAAATAGAATTTGATCCAGTACCCCTAGATGTCAATTTAAAGAACTCCCATTGATTTTAGTGAATCCATCTCTTCCTTTTTGGAATTACCTTTGCGCTGAGTGTGGCACAAACCCTTGAAAAGACGGGTGTCAAGCAGGAAACACAAGGAAAAATGTCCTGTTGTCAGGAAGAACCAGAGCAACACAAGAATTCAAAGCTACATTTCTTTTCAGACTTTTGATTTTAAGCAACTGCAGCACTGCAAGTTCCTATTATTGTGCCATATTGTGTCATCCCAATTTCCAACTGAATAAAGGGTTTCTGTGAATGCAAGTTACTGTCTATTGAAGAGTGACATCTAGAATATTTACACGCTTTAATCCTGGCTCAGAAAATTGTATACAAATTATTCACATATAATAATTCATGTTTACTTAAAGAATTATTGCTATTCTTAGGCAAACAGAGAGAACAATATTTTGCTAAAACCCCTATTAAACTATCTCGCATCCCCCTCTCATTGTCACTGATTACTCAAGTATGCATGCAAACAGAAGCTTTCTCCCTTTTTCTCTAATTGAAATTTTATTACAGGCAAATAGAAAGTGGGAAATTAAAAGTAATATATATGCATGTACAAAAGCACTGGAATCAGTGTCTTGCTCTAAAGGAGAAGCTCTTTTTCAAACGAATCATTCTGCAACATTTCAGCTCAAATTTAGGAACTCTCCACTCTAGCAGCAGTTATGAAACACCATCACTTTCCTAAATAAGCAAGGGATTGAGGTCACAAATGGGGAAAGAAGAATCTGATTAACCTCAGCCACACATTTCTGTCATTCTTTACTCATGTTTTCAACCACAAAAGAAGTCTTTCAATTCACGTTAAAGCTTATTAGCTGTATTGCTTATGTGCAAGTTTCCCTTTCACCCTAAAGAGTTTTGAGGCTTGCAGAACTCACAACATCCCCAGATCTGACTGAAACTGTGTGATGATCTGGCTTCCTCACCCCAAGAGCAGTGGTCCCCAGTCATGGCTATCAGGCAGTGTCCTATCATAGAATCATCAAGTTTGGAGGAGACCTTCAAGATCATCCAGTCCAACTGACCACTAGCACTGTAACCCCTAAACCACTAAACCATATCCAGAAGGTTCTAATTTCCTATAGCTCTGTGTAGTACTGAACACAGATAAAGTTCAGCTTGAGGCTTTCTGTGGTGCAATATGTGATTAACAGAGCTGTTCACAGGGCTGTGATGATGAGGGTTCTATATGGATTAAAGAATGACAAAAACTATATATCTTAACTCACTTTTTAGACCCTACAAAACACAGCACTTAGCAAGACTCATTTCTTCTTTTGCCATGATAAAAAACTAACATTTTTACTCCTTTCAAAATGTGTGAAATGAGTGAGGCTTTAATAGGACAATAACTTATAAAAGACTGTCTGAAGAAATTAATTTCTATCTATTTAAATATTCTCCAGACCATCCTCTATACTGTAACCAATACATACAGAATGACCTTTATGCATACTGTCAAATGATTTCACACTCCAAATCAGGTATTAACATGTAAACTGACTTCTGGAATTGGTCCTTACCCATGTTAACTCCACAGTCATTTCTGGATACTGTTCAGGAGATTATACATTGACTTAATCCAAAACCACATCATTGATCAATTCTGCCTTGGTGTGAGACCAAACATAAGATGACATGGAATTGGACCTCCTCATTCTCACTCTTGGCACAGCAGTAGTCTTGAGGGAGTCTATTCCCATGAGATTTTCGTCTTAACTTTTTAATACGAGGTCCAGAAATTAAAATGTATTCAGGGAAACCAAGACTCTTGAATAATATAAAATATTTTGCCATGTAAATATAACTATTATCAGTGGTTTCATTCTAACATACTAGGAAATAAGTGCTTGCATACAGATTGAACAATTAAGTTATTTTTGACAATAGAATATTCCCTTAAAAACCTTTTCCACTATATAATTTAGTGATGAGTTATGGCCAATTCAGAAGTGTGAATTCAGAACCTTGGTGATTGACAGAGAATCACTATGTATAGCACCAACCACTCAGAAATTCATTCTGTTGTAGTAAATTCTGCATTTCTGATGAATGAGCAAAAACCACACATGAAAATAACAAAGGCAGTTTGGGCATGAATGGACTCGAGTGTACAAAATTCAGACATTTAGTCTTTGTGATAAACCTAAGCACAGGACAGAGCTGAAGAAAGGGAGTTTTGTTTTTAATTGGAAAAATGACTCCCAGTACATACAGCCTGTTTTTGCAGCCATGAGAATAAGCACCCCAATGACAGAAATACTGGTTCTGCTGGTATTTTATGGAGGTTAGAACAACAAACGGCCACCCTTTGTATGTTCTTGCCTCCTAGCAGTGGATTCCTGCTTTAATTTTAGTTTGCTTTATTGCTTGCTGGTTAGAGCAGCAGGCAATACTAAAATTGTTATTAAATGCAATCTGTCTCTTTAATAACAGTTTCAAAATTAAAATCATAAAGTTGATTCATAAACCACAGATATATATATAGAGTAGTTGGAGTAGCCTGATTTCTGGGGCATTGTTGAAATGTACCAGTTCAATGGACTTTACAGAAATAGGTTGCAATTACTGTTGTTGATGGGACCAGGGAGCTTGTAATAACCCAGACGCATGTATAACGTGTACAATATAAATTTGAAAAAGGCTGCCAGCATGAGCGGACACTGCTTCTTATTCAGTGGGTTAAGACATAATATGTTTGCTTTTATTAGCCGCTAGCCATTAAGGTAACATCAGAAATGGTCAGGAGAGTCCTGGAATCAGGACTGGGCACCACAATGGGCGTCAGCCCCTCTTCTGCCAACTTATATCCAGATGGGTAATGACTAAGATGGAGTGCATGTAAAAGGGATTTTTCATATTTATTAAAATATTTATTTTAATAAGTGAAAATATAAGCCATCCTGGAGATATCCAGAAGTAATTAACCTTATGCCTTTGTATTGTGTTGTGTGTGTCACGGATGCCCAGAAGTACCTCTGGGTTTACACTTTTTTCTGGGTTTTCCTGTAGTATTTGCAAGAAGAATGCTGGGCAGCTGTGGAACAGACCTTAAGGAAACACACTTCTTGGTTCTTCTTTTCTCTAGATTCAGGCAATGATGTTTATCTTTAGCCCTGCTGGTTGAGAACCTGTCATGTGGGCAAGCTTATTTTATAAACATATCCCTTTTAATCTGGTTAAGGAAACATGATACTCAGACCTCAAAGATGCCAGCAGCAGGCCAAGTGTGAATAATTCTATAATTTATAGGAAAGTTTGGAATTCCTCAGTGCCTTCCAAAACTTCCCAGCTCTTGATTCACAGCTCTGTTAGTGGAAGTAGCTGATAGAGAAATGTTGGTGCCACTGTGTCTCTGTTGATGTTAGAAGACTGAAAAACATGAAATAGGATGCAAACTTCAGAAATGCTTAGCTCTTCCCTGCATTCAAATGTGCATTTTCAAAGCACTAACTTGAAAACCCATATGCTTAACTGATACAAATCACCCTTATTTTCCCATTTCTACCCTCACAGCTATGTGTCAACCAGCTGTTTAGGGATGCATCTATATATTTCAGAGAGCTGGAAGAATCCTGTTATTCCATTTTACAGAAAAGAAAATGGAAGGAGCAAGGGGTTTGACCAAGATCAAATAAATAACATCTCCACTAACATATTAAGTGTGCTTTTGTATTCCAAAACTGCTTTCAGATTATCTCCTGAGAATGGCCCCTGGCCTACTGTCTGGAACCTCTTCAGCAAGAAGCTGGCACAGTCCAAAGCCATGTCAGAGGAGAGTCTAATTAATTGAACAGTTAGACTGATTTTTCATAGTCATTTTCCAAACTCGCTGAAGTGATTCAGAAACATAAAAATAGTTTGTTTAAATTACTTTTGGAGGTAATGAACATATCTACATCATACACTAAACTTATGTTGACCCAGATCAGTAAATCCATAGGAACTTCAACGTAAATTTGCCAGCCCAGATACAGAGAAACATCTGGAAGATACCTGATGTTCAGACTATGGCTAGTTTTTCAGGGTCAGGCTGCATCCTATATCCTCAAGCAAATCCTTGCACTTTTATAGGCCTAATATTGTCCAGCTAAAGCCAGCATACAATGACCTGTGTCTATGTTACAAGTCCAGAAACATTTGGGTTTTCTGCTCAAATCACTTGTAAAAAGTCCTTGGGTTTACTGCTGCTCCAGCAATTTTGCAGATTTTAAGTATCTTCTTCACCAAATATTAAAGTTTTCACTTACGGTTTTCTATTACTTCCATTTCTGGTTACTTCCCTGTTAGGATGTTTTCAAGAAAACAGTAAAAACAACAAAAAGATGTATCCCTTGGCACATCATGTGATTGAACAGTGAAGATAAACAGAGAAACTGACTTTTAAAATGGCCTATTCAGATACAATCACACAAACCAACACAAAAACCACAAGCCAAAAGAGTAACAGATTCCTTAACACCTGAAATATCCCAACAGCTTTAAACAGAATGGGAATGAAGACACTAACAGAAAACCTACAACTTACAGAATGATCAGGTATTTTATTTTCCCCCACCCCACCCCCAACAGTATTTCAAGTTTCTGGACAGCTATATATATAATTGAAAATAATATTTCCACAGTGCCCTCTGTGCTGAAAGCAAGCAATAAAATTTCATAAATTTAAATAGTTTTCGAGTGCTAAGGACAGGCAAATACTGAAGGTGGTGGTGGCTGTTTTAAGGATCATAAAGATTTGTAACCATTGTATTTCTTCTGCCACAGTGTTTCCTTTTTATTTTCTCCTTTTTTTTTAATCTTTTCTTTTTTTCCCTCCACCCCTGGAGAATGCAGCTGTATTTCCCGAGACACCCTTACCTAATTAAAAAGGAAAAAAAATCTCATTTTGTGCTTATTTGTCTTATTTCTTTTTTTGCCTGGGTGGCTTTTATTCTCCTCACGTGGGATCATCTCTAAATACACAGGGAGCCACTTTCAGGTTGTTTGCACCAATCCTGTTATTTAGCCATTTGTGCCTGTATCTTTTGTACATAGTGTTCTGTGTTCACAGTCTCATTACAGTCATTTCTTGCAATTATGTTCTTTGCTTTAGTATCAGAAGATTGCAGACTTGAGATTTGTGAGCTTGTGTGTTGCCATTTACTCTATGTTTTCCTATGACAGTCTTTGAAAGGAGAACAAGACATCTCAGATGTTAACACCAAACAGAGCTTGCAAAACAAAACAGTAATCCATGCCTTCATTTGAGTTGTACAGTGTTTCAAGCATCTGATCATCCCTATCTTTCTTTAGCCATTTGTCCTGGGCAAGAAAGAGAGAACTGATATAAACAGGTGTTTTTTTCAGTAGTTGGGAAAGGTCAAGATGAGGTTAAATATGGCTCTGCTGGTTTGGGGATTTTTGTTTGGATTTTTGGTTTGTTTTTTTTTTTAAATTTTCTAATCAAAGTTTCTACTGATTTATTTGCCTACCTATGCACCAACCTATCTCCTTTCTTAGACAAATATTGCACTTCTCTTGTAAGGCTCAGACCCACAAGTACAGTCCTGCTGTTCTGGACAAATAGGAGTATGAGATCCACACTTCCTTGTTAGTAAGATAACCTTAGATTCAATAGGACATATGATGGCCAAAAATATGAGGAGGAGAAAGAAAAGACAGTCTAGGTTATTTCACATAAACATACATGACAAAAAATTTATTCTGTCTTAAGCAGGAAGTTATTTGCTAATGTTATGTGCTAATTTGCACTTGCACTCAGATGTTATCATCTGTTACTGAACAACTGACCACTTCTATTTAGTGTAGAGTCTGTCTGAAATAATGAAATAAGTAGACGAAGCCATGGGGGTAGCAGAAGGGAAGAAAGAGAGAATCAGAGAAGACATGAAAAGAGAGATGAATAATAGCAGAAAACACAGTGGTATCAATAGTCTCAGCTTACTGCATGAAATTCTATAATCTGTGTTCTTCAAGCAACCAGGCTGAAGAATCATGAAGGTCTTTTCTAGCACTGAGATCAGTTAAACAACTGAAAAATGCTGTATTTTACCTAATTTTTTTCTCAAGACTTCCACTGACATCAGAAGACAGAAAGCAATTTTTAATCTTAGCCACACAGCCAAGCTGCTTGTTATGAATCAAAAATGTGACCCAGACTTTTCCATAGAACAACCTGCAGCTGCCCATTTAAAAATTAGGCTGGACTTTCTATCTGATTATCTTTTAATGTCTGTGATTAAATTAAAGCAGCCTATTCTGGTTCATAGTTTTCTTTATAGCATTTCACAATGGTTTTCAGTTTTATTCAATTCTTTTTTTTCCCTTTTGTTTTCTTTAGACACATTTCAAAACTTTTAGCCCCAAATGTTATTAATGCAGACAAGACTGCTGCTGATCTAAGTGATAAAGTAAGTTGAAATGAAATAGTATTGAAATAAGAAGGACTATTTTGAATATAAATGTCAGATTAAATTTTAAGTTACAAGAAACTTTAATGGAGACTGTTGTCTTTGAAGCCCAGATAGCAACTCAGTCCCACACAGTTTCTACTTCACTCCCCACACTGGGATAGGGGAGCCAATCTGAGAAATAAAATTGAGAAAACTCATGGGCTGAGATAAAGACATGCACAAGCAAAGCAAAACAAGGGATTCATTCACCACTTCCCACCAGCATGCAGATGTTCAGCCATCCCCGGGAAAAGAAGATTTGCATCACGTGCAACAGTGACCCCGAAAGACATACATCCCCTCCATCCTACTTCTTACTCATCCTTTATATGCTGAGCATGATGCCATATGGTCTGGAATATTCCTTGAGTCTGTTGGGGTCAGCTGTCTCAGCTGTGTCCCCTCCCAAATCCTTGTGCTCTCCCAGCTTCCTTACTGTATGGCATTGGCTACACTGGACATGGGGGAAGCTTCTGGCAGCTTCTCACAGCAGCTGCCCCTTCTAGCCCTGCTGCCACCAAAACCTTGCTACACAAACCCAGTACATGTAGTTTCAGCACAAATTCAAAACAAGTACTATTATTAATCCCTAGTACATTAACTAGTGCTTATAGGATTTTCTTTGACTCAGTCTTGGAGGAAGATATCCATGTTCTCTGCTGCCTCGACTATAACCTGACTATAACTTAGCCTGCTTTTGTCCCTTGAAGCAGAAACCTGTGTTGTTTAAGGTCATTAGCCAAGAATATTGTGCAATCACTCTGTTAACAAATAATTTAATTTAAACAAAAGAGTGATCATATACATGAGTTGTATCAACAATGAATAATTACTTTCCACAAAGATATGTTTACTTTAAAGGACTAATGACAAATTCATTTGAAACTCTATTTGAGAAAATGAAGCCCATTAGAAAGAAAATAAAGTAATGTAAGTAGTGCCAGGTTTATATACTCAGTTCTTTCAAGACAGACAAAAAGAAATCAGGGGTCCTACTTTCAAAAACTGCTGATATGAGATATATGCAGTAATATTTTAGGCCTCTGCAATGTGGTCACCTTTGGCTCCATGTGCAGTCAAGCAGAAGGAAAGAGGCATTTCCTTCATGTAGTTCATTTGATCACTTTTAGGCACCCCAAAAATCTCTGCATCTCTTCCTTAACTATACAGAACACCTCTATCAGATAGACCTCTACACCAAATATGAAGAATTAGTACTCAGGCATTGAACTATCAATAAGTATGTCTGCAGCTCCCTACAAGAACACCTTTTCACATGCATCAATCTTGCCAGGGACAAGGCTGATGTTCCCAGTAACCTCAGCATCCCAACATAGCGCTCCTGCCAACACAATAGGCCTTTAGGTAGAAATTCTCAACTGAAATACCACACAATACAGATACAGAGCTGTGACTTTGTGCTTAGTGTGACTGTGACTTGCATCCAGGCTAGTAAAAGAGATGACAGAGAAAACCCAACACTACACTCAATTTTGTAGATACCAGTTGTCAAAAGGGGTCTTAGCCTGCTGAGCCAAATGGGCATTTTGGGGAAAACTAGCTGCTAATCTTAGTCTTGCTGCCTGTGTGCAAATCAGAAAGAATCTTGGGCCCTCTGACAGGTGTCAAGGGTCCTTCAACTAGCATTTCCTTAGAAATACCATCATCACCAATGTTCACTTGTAACACCCTGACAGCAACAGTGGTGTCTGAAAGAGAATCTAGAGGCTTAGACCCTCCTGCAGCTGAGGTTAACCAAAACTAATCTGGAATAAACTTAATCCACCTCCTGAGCCTCTTTGGCTGCTGCATGGTATAACAATATCTATAGGCAGTTGATTTCTCTGGTGCCAGAGCAATGTTCACATCTGCCTTCTTTCTCAGCATTAGAAGTCCCTCTCTTTCCTTTATCAAAGTGTGTTTCGACTTGCCAGAAGATGCTTTTATTTATAACCACCTTCCAGCTGTTGCCTGGATAAATATACTGGGTGAATATATTCTTGATGTATCCAGCAGTTCTCATTGGGATTCCTAGTGCTTGAGGAAGGAAAGGGTTAGGAAAATGGCCCAGGCTACACCCAGGATAGTCAAAAAGTACTAGCTATTATGGTCAATATCTGATGCTACTGTACACCTGAATATGGCCTAAGGGGTTAGTTTTGTTATTAAGGTAGGGGGGAAAAAGAAAGAAAAAAGCCATATGCAATGTCTTTAAGTCACTAATTCTTTTGTCTACTTTTTTATTACTCTGGTAATGCCTTTTCTAAAACACACTTTTGTATTTCCTTCATGTGTCTTTAGGAAGTATATTTTTATCTTTTTTTTTTCTTTCATAGTACTAGGACCTGTGGTCCATGCCCACTCATAACTTAGGCAGGTATTTTCTCATTTTCAATGAGTCTACTTGAACTTTGTGCGGTAATTGATACCTATTTTTCATTCAAAAATCCAAATATTTTTTATTTAGAGGTTTTAGGAGTCTTATCCCATGAATCTATAAATCTAATTGCTTCTAAGGAATCTAATAAAATTGTTGGAAAGCAAAGAAAAAATTGCCAAAATACCTGTAAACCATACTTGTAAATCATTAACAGTGTAGATGCCAATGCCAGTATTCATTATATTTACTAGAGATTATTACATGTCCAGTAATCCCATTGGATTGTATTTATCATCTCTGGAGAAAACTGAGCTTTTTAGGTTAATTTTTCTGACCTATTGTAAACATACATATACAATGATTAGATGAATCACACCTTAAAGCTTTCTGCATTAGTCATCAACTAATTACAGCAGATAATTCCACCTTATTTCTGTGGATTTATTAAATCTGTTTTACTTTATCTTCTTGTCCAGGTTAGTTTATATCTTGAAATGTCAGCACAAAGATTATTTACCCTTCTATGAAGATTCCTTCATATCTCTCTATCTTCTTCATTAATCCAGCTCTCAAGAACAAGCACCTGTCCTGCCGGGCAAGGCCTGAACATCACTAGACTTCTCTGCAACAAAATTCTCAGATTGGGCACTAGAACTGAAGAATGTTTTGCCCTTATACCTTTTAGTGTCATCGTACACAGAGCTAATGACACATGGAAACTTTCTGGATTTAAACCCCTTATTTCTTCTTTTAAGTTAGTACATATAATATCAAAATTCTCTATAGGAAATTTGGAACAATACTGTTTCTTTCAGCCTTGCCAAAAAAGTTTAAACATGAAACAGATGGTCAGAGGGATAACGTCATAATTTATCAAGACAAGTTCCTGTTTTAATGGGATATCCCTGAAAGTGTTCAAGGCCGGGTTGGACGGGGCCCTGAGCTACTTGTTCTAGTGGGTGGCATCCCTACCTATGGCATGGGGCTAGAACTAGATGATCTGTTGCTATTTTTGTCTGTTGCCAATGACAGTTAGAATAGAAATTTTACCTGACTGCCTTAGATTCATATCTTGTGTCTGATGCTGAGGTGTCTTGGCAGTCCACTTAGGAAGTGAAAGAGCAGGGCATCCACTGAGGCTGAGTGTGACTTTATTGTTGCTGGTCTTCAGGTCTCATCCCTGCCATGCACACTAACCTCGCAGATGTATTTCCTAAGGGAAAACTAATGTTAGCAGAGAATAATTTAGGTTTCAATTTAAGCCAGCTTGAGCTTTCCAGACATTTGCTGTGGGGAATTCTTTTTGCAAATCCTCAGAGTGAATTTATAATCAAATGAGTGTTTGGTTTCACATTACTGCATGCTGAGAAGGAAGCCTATTGTGGGAACAAATATCTCCATTACATTTTCATGTCCTTCAGCTTAAAAAAGGTGGGAGAAGTAAAGTTGAACTCCTGTGTTGTCACAGAAAGAAATAAAAAAAATGTTCTGTGGACTGCTGTAAATTTAAAGGCTGCAACGCATACCTTGCTCAGAGAAGTTGTGGCTGTCCTGTTCCTGGAAGTGTTCAAAGCCAGGTTGGATGGGGCTTTGAGCAGCCTGCTCTAGTAGAAGGTGTCCATTTGGAACGAGAAAATCTTTAAGATTCCTTCCAACCTTTGATTCTATAGTGCTATGGTGAAGGAGAGAGAAATATATTTTGGTTTTTTTCTATATTATAAGCACAGTGAATGCTTGAATAATTATACATGGTACTAGACATGAAAAACACAGTATAAGCTCTTGACATTAAGTACTAAAGTGAACTGACAGGCTGCAGCTGAGCCCTGTATCTTATATTATGCTTGTCTATCGGGGAACTGCAGCAGAGCCTCCAAAACAGGAATGGCATTTGGCATCCCATCCCTTTACAAATAAGGTATGAAAGAGTCTCCTGTTCAAACTTTTCTGTGGGCAGAAAGACAGCAGAGGACATGGGATGGTATGACCTTGTGAGTCCTCAGCCTTCAGGATTTCATACCAGCAGTCATAGCAAACATCCTCTGATGTTTTCAGGTCCTTTGTCTGAAGTC
Source organism: Acanthisitta chloris (assembly GCF_000695815.1). Taxonomy (NCBI): domain Eukaryota; kingdom Metazoa; phylum Chordata; class Aves; order Passeriformes; family Acanthisittidae; genus Acanthisitta; species Acanthisitta chloris. The sequence goes on along the minus strand of NW_008687496.1, from coordinate 1,512 downwards.
CAGAAAAGATGGGTTTGATACTACCACTGTCCAGCAAGTTGGTTTCAGTGTTCCCACCTTAAACTGAACACTAACATACTTCTTGAATAGGAATAAACAGGCATGCTGAAATTATGCATATTATATACATATATCCTGGAAAGCAGATAAATAAATATAGGAAAATATCTCCTGAGACCAATTAAAACATTCTTTTTCATGGAACTTCTGAAGCCATGTCTAGTTTTTATCTTTTAACAGAAAGTGTACAAACTGTCTTTTTAAAAGTACATATGGGTGGAAAATTCCCTATAACACCTTTGTTTAAAATTCTTCCCCTTCTTTTATCTTACAGAAAGTTTTCTTTACTTCCCTGGTTTCCACAGAAAAAAGATTGGCCATAAGAAAGAGGTGAATGCTTTAGTGTATTCACATTGCAAAGATGAATCAGGGCTGTGCTCTGGTAGACACCTTTCTCCAGACCAGAATCATCATAGTGTCCATCAGAGAGAATTATTTTATAAATATTAAATGTACCTTTGACTCATAATGCAGTAACATATATTCAGGTGTGAAGTGGAAAGTTGCAATACCTACTTAAGCTGCATAAAAGCCTTTTTTGGCAAATAGCCTTCACATCATTAAAGGATCAGGTCCTTTGATTCCAGAATCTGCAAATGTCTGTATTCAATAATATATGGCTTTATTCACAGGTTTTCTTCTGTCAACAAACCTTGTATATGTTGCAGCATTATGCAGCTTGTTCCATGGACCTCTTAGATCAAATGCAAAGTAAAATCTGTCCATTTCTGCCTGTGTGCTTAATTTCTCTGAACAACAGTGACACAATGTCTGTTGCAGTGATGTGGGAATCAAGAAGGGTATGATTGATTACAAAAAGAAGAACCATTTTTTTATGTAATGCCTTAAGAGCTTTTGCTGTTAATGCTGGAATATTTGTGTCCTTGCATAATAAACCTTGGAGTTATATAGCTTAGGAAATGGTTATCACCTCATAAACAGGAAGCACCCTCGAGGTATCATCTAAGTAATATATGCAATGTGATCACAAAAATCTGTGTTCCAGCTTTGCAGCAGTCCTACATCAGTTCTTTTATGGCATCATTATGTTAAATGTTTTTAATGCAGGAATATTTCAGAATAATAGCAAACTATTTTCTGTTTCACTGCAGTTTCATTCAGGTCCATTAACATGTGAACATGAAATAGAAACAGATTAAATGACTTGTCTAAGGTCACAGTGATCTACTGGGTTAGATGTGGGAACAGTGACAGAAAGCATCTGATATGTGATATTGGTTTTGATTTGCTGTAGGACCTCATATACATCACTTCTATGAGGTCACTTATAGGATTCATTAGAGCAAATGTGAACATCTATATCTAATCTGCTAACTATAACTATTGCATATACTCAATGCTGGAATTATATAGGAAAGGAAAAACGTGATTGTCCATGTTCACCCAATTCAATAAACATGAATACAGTTCCCAAGTTATTTCCAATCTGAA